>NW_013562487.1:0-27516 GCF_000835505.1 Exophiala xenobiotica
CTCTACCCTAAAGTTAAGCTCTAAGAAGACTTCTATCCTAATGTCTAGCTTTAAGAATACCTCTACCCTAAAGTTAAGCTCTAAGAAGACCTCTACCCTAAAGTCTAGCTCCAAGAAAGCTAGAATTGCTTAAGATAATGATACGCTTATGAACCTGGCCCCGCTATCTAAGAAGATTAAGAAGAACTGTACGGCTAGTTATGGCAAAGTGTATATGGCACACCTCGAATAAGTAATTTACGCCTCTATCTCTAGCAGTTGGAAATATCGTCCTTGAAGGGCCGAATGAAGAACACTAGTATTGCTGAATGGCAATTTATGCTAAATGGACCTCCCTAAGAAACGTAATTCCTACTTTCTGCCCGATCTATTTCCCTGAAAGTATATCACTGGGTGCATACCGAAAGCGTGCTGTATACTGCGTACTGCATCCCTTGAAAGTAAGTATGCTTGATGCTGCGTGCTCGATGCTGCGTGCTTAGTGCTACGTGCTTGGTGCTGTATGCAGCGATACGCGCAATGGATAAGGTAATGTGCTAAATAGAGGTAATTCGGTCGATTCTACCGGTGTCTTTCTAGATGGATTGTAGTCTCTATGCTTAGTTGGTGCTGATCATTCTGCTTGATTCGTTGCTGGCTTCTATGGCCTTCTCTCCAGCCTTCCACTGGTTCTATGGGTTGAATTTTGGCGTGCTTGCTCGATACCTTCTCTTTTAGCCTGGGGGCTTTGACTTCGCGTTTCCGCTTTTTGCGGATGCGGTCGACCTAGGCCTCGACGTGCTAAATACCGACCCGGACCTATCGGTTTCCCGGTGGGCGCTTCTTCCTTAGAGTTAGTACTCGCTCTGCGTGTTCTTTTTTTGCTCTTGCGAGAGATAGTAGTCTCGTCGGCCCTTCCACTTTGACGTTTGGCGGTTGTAGATGACCGGGGATTTCTACGTGGAATAGATATAGTAGAAAGGGTCTTAGATTCTATGTCCGTAGATGGGTCTTTATCGGTAGCCGGGTCGGAGAGATGAAGACTGTGAAAAGACGACGCGGATGTGGATGAAGACGGAGAAAGTACCTATCGATGGCGACCTGGTAGATATTTAGTATATGATGTAGTAAAGTCGGCTGATTTATACGTGGTTGATACTTGAGGTTGATTCGAGCCTCGATGGCCGGAGACGTCGACGAAGGTCTTACGTTTGAGCCACTGGTGGACGTGCTAGACGTGCTGGAGTTATCGTTATCGTCGTCGAAGAGGGCGTTCTTCTTTGACTACTCGCGGCTTAGGTTAGTTCGCATTTCGATAGGATACTATCCTTATATGTCAACATTACTATGTTAAACTTGCCGCTCAATTTCGGACCTATATTGGTATAAAGATGAAGGAATAATTACCGGCCAACTGCTGGGCCGACCGAGCCGGAAGAACCTGGTAGGCTTGGAATGATGGTATAGTAAGGTGGTTGAATGTCGAAGTGTAAACACCCTAAAGTAAAATGGCGGTTATTTGTGTAGTAGTGATGTTAAGTATAAAATCTCGTTGTTTTAAATTTCTCGTGGACGCGAAACACTTTCAACTAGAAATGGTACCATTAGTTGTACCAATCTATTAGGGCTGCCGAGTAAGTGTGTTAAGAAAATATTCGGGTATATTGGTATACGGAATAGGACAGAATCGGAGGGAAGCACGCCAAGGAGCCTATTATATTAATATGGTAGACTTGGGAGGGGAAGATTGTTGATAGGGAAGACGAGAGGGGAGATTGTCGAGAGGGAAGACGAGAGGGAAGACTGTCGAGCGGGAAGACTGTCGAGCGGGAAGACTGTCGAGCGGGAAGATGGTCCTGCTATGCTGCTTTTTCAGAAAGGTTCGACGTAATATATTAAGGTGTTATGTTTATCAATACACTAGAGTAAATGAACTTTAAGTTGTTCCCTCTGTTACTCTCTAAATATTCGAGTTAAGTCTCTCTATATAACGGTATCGTGGTTAACCACTGAATTACGATATGCCCTTGCCTTCCCTTGCCCTTTACCCTTGTCCTCTTTTGTTCCGTGGTAGATGCTAGGTTTATATGCAATACTCAACGCGCGGCAAGGGTAACTGCTAGTGGAATAGACGTTCTTGTAGTTATATCGCGCCAACTCTTTTTTGTACTTCTGATATAAACGTTAGTGGTCCGGACTAACCGTGCGCGTAAGAAAACATATCTCCAATAATCTGCTGTACTTGGCCTGGTCCTTAGATGAGCCCCAATCCTACGGCCGCCGTCGTTCCTGCTAGAGGGTCGCGAGGACACTAGCTTTGCCGACAAACTCTTTGGCCGGATCTTCGTTCGTGGTGGACGGGTGTCGAAGCTCGAGCAGCGACTGCCTTATGGTCTGGACTAGGTTCCTGGTGTCCTAATGTATAGTGCTAGTTATCAGGACGTTAGTGAGCGAATATGGCGCGTGGATGCGACTCAGCGGGATTACGAGTGTATCTCCCGGACGTAGGAGGATTGCTATGGGACATTAGTTCGGACAGAGCTGTTCGGATTCTGCCTATGCCGCGATCTCATTATCCTCGAGGTGCGGCTACGTCAGCTAAAGCTTTTCCCCTTCGTCGTAGGTAATAACGGTGATAACCCCGTGATGGTCTATGTGCGGCATAGAAAAAACCCCTTTCTTCTCGTAGATCTGAAACCCCTCGTAGCTAGATAGATCCTTAGATTCGGAATCCACCTCTTTCTCGGCGCCTTGGCTCCCCGTCACCACCTTTATCACCTGATAGTTGGACTCTTGGGCGAAATACTAGGGCTAAGGGTTCGCTTTAAAATAGTGGAGGTTCAGGAAATTTAAGGGCATCTCCGAATCGGCACGGAAAAGTTCGATAGCCTCTGAGCCAATCATAGGCTCGGGCAGGACGTCGTTATCGCCTTCGGCCGCTCTTTCGTAGGTGTGGACGTCGATGTTTAGCTTAGTGCTAAGATAGTCGAGGTAGTCATTTAGTTGGAGTAGGTGTAGTGCATAGGTAGCCAGGTCCTTTGGAATCAGTATAGGGATTATCGGCGTACTATTCTTAAGTAGCGTATACGCGTTCTTGTCGGACGTGTACACTAGGTCGTAACTACGTGCCTCTATATCGAAGTTTTTCGGTGTTATCGCCTATATCACCTTTTCGCTATAAGGGATATATGTAGGGAGGAAGGCCTTTTTTATGGCTAGTCGATAGAGGGGTAGTTCTCGCGAGAGTCGGTTACCGCTACCATTACTAATAGTCCGTTGTAGGTTACGTAGTTAGCGATATACCCGTTTTTGCGCGGCCCGACAAAGTTGGAGATAGTTACCCGTAAAGGTAGGCTTGATAGTGGTGGACGCCGCGCGCTTGGAGCTAGCATTCTAACTGTCGACCTTAAGCTCGTAGATAATATCTTGGCTTGGATGGACGTGCTCGTGATATTGCTTAATATATCTGCTTAGCTGGCTCTTAACAAAACTACGTCGATATGATCGGTACCTTAGGCGTTGGCCCTTGAATTAACGTTTTAGGATTTCTAGGTATTTGCGTTGGATATAACGACTTAAATTTCGAGTGTACAAGGGTTTAGGACACTACGGACACTGTTCTTTCTTTGCCATCGTGATGTGGTCGTGAGATAAAGGGATGAAGGATCTGATGGACTAAGGAAGGAGGGAAGGAGAGTGAAATTGCGATCATTGTTGTATTTCTTTTGTTTGTGGTGATTAAGTGGTTGGGTGGGCGGCCTACGCGACGCTGCGCTAAGCCTTTCAAAAGTTTAGGGGTGCTGCTATACTGGTATAGGGAAGCTACTTTGTTATTTATTTCTGTATAATTAGCTCCGCGGCAACCCACGAAATCAGTATGAAGGATATCTTACGAAGTAATCATGGCTCGTTATCCCCTAGGGTGGAGGCTAATAGGTATATAGGTAGGAAAACCTACCGAAAGCGTAAGTAAGGTCCCTCGCGACATTACAAGATCTAATATAATCCTTCGATACACTTGAAATATAGGACGTTGGAATGGTTGACAGCATGAATTCGTGTAATGGGAGTAAGAACGATTGAGCCCAAGGCTAGGAAGATTGAGGTTAAGAAGGCCAAGGTAGGCAAGAATAAGGTAGGAAAGAATAAGGCAGGCAAGAATAAGGCCGATAAGAACTAGGCAGATAAGAAGAAGACCTATAAGCAATAGAGCAAAAAGCCTCGACGTATTATAGGTTATATGGTTGATGGGATAGTCGATGGAAGAGAATTACAGTCGATCGTTAGATTAATTACCTCTGCTTAAAAGAGTTATAATGATCGGATTAGGGCCGCCTAGGAGGAAATGCGGTCAAATTAGATAGGATAGTACTATGGTACCGTGAATGATGATAGCCAACATAACTTGTTCCGTCCCTTAACGGGTATCGATCTATCCTTCCCTTTCAAGTATGGACGCGATAGAAGATAGTATATAACCGAGCCGTTTGATTAGTAAAGTCCCACTAGTGTTGGATTTCCCGTACCTTCCCCTTAGGAAATATACCATCGTAGAGTACGAACGCCCTATCAACCCTCTAGACCGCGAAAAAGTGTGAACCTCGACCGCGACCCGCCTGAAAAATGGCACCCTGAGCATAGTACGATATCTTGGTGTACTGACGGTGGCGGTCTATGTAGCTTAGCGTTAATGGTATGAACGGGTCGGAAGGTTGACGGTGCCGGGTTACCTTAAGATTGTCGGCAAGGTGGACGATTATGGTGGGTGGCATTCGATCGAGGACTTATAAAATTGATATCTGTGTCCGTGTATATCTATCTATATTGGAGCAACCTTTAGTGGGTCGCTGGTGGGACTGGTGAGTTTGGAATAGCTCTAAAATATAGTCGTTGGTGGCGAGGCTCGAAATGGTGATGCTTAACCGTCGGGTTGGTACTAAGGCTACGCCGCAGCGGATCTTGTCGTCGTAGTAGTAGACTACCCGCGCGCATATATAAGAACATTGGGGCAAACCCGCTAGGAGGGTATCGATTACGCTGTGCAGGGGCAAAGGATTTGGCGTAGGTCCGAATTTGTCCGGGTCGTAGTTGTGTAGGGCGGTTCGGAGAGTATCCCTAGCCGCCCCGCGACTCTCGATGCTGAGGTTACCCTATTTCCTTAGCGATACCCTTCGTATAACCTAATTAGGCAAGGGCAGTTCTCGTCGATAGCTTAGTGTCACCTGGTCGAGCTGCACTCTCTAGGTATCGAGTATATTCCCGGTAAAGATAAGGTAGTCAATAGCGTAGGAGTTTTGCGACTAGACCGGCCCATAGAGATATCTTTTCACACTATCACCTTTACTTAAAGGGACAGTACTATCGACGTAGTTCTAAGTCGCCTAAAAATCTTGGAAGACGGAGCATTCCTTGCCCTTAATGTACTCGAATCGTCTTTCGTTGGGTAGCGCGTTAACGCCACGTTTAACGGCTCGATAACCGAGCTACTCGAGGATATATAAGGTAGTTGGGATTCGCTTATAGAGGGTCTCGATATCTAAGGCGGGGGCGGAGAGATCGATATCTAAAATATTTTTCCGTGATACTCTATACAACGCTCAGTTAGATATGGTCTACTCAAGGTCCCTCTAATAACTTATCGTCGCCACTTACTCTTTCTAATGGTTATTAAGCCACCAAACCGCCCCGACCGCGAAAAGCCAAGGTATACTTCAATTGGCGCGATTGTCGTCGTCGAAGTCTTTAGATCCGGGAGCTCGTGGTCAAAGATCTCGTCCAGTGGCCAGGCAGTAATAAGTAGGGCGACAAAAACACCTCGACCAAGCATAAGTCCGAAGGTAAGGGATTAGAGGTCTAGCATACCAATATACCAAGGCCACTATTTTGGCCGCTACATTTACACATCTAACCGCGCGTCTTTGACTTCCCCAGGCACTCCCACCCTCTCTTCAGATTTCTCTACTGTGTTCCATAACCTTTCTCATTTTTTAAACCCAGTGACCCTCTCACACCCCGATATAGCCGTCATATCTTCAAACACACCTACCCGCGCCCCTTCCACTATAGCCGACTACCCTTTCTCTCAGCTAAAGAACCTTATGGATAAAAGGGCCTACTACCACCTAGTCTACATTGACCAAGGAGAAGTGGAAGGAGCATAGAAAGCCCGAGTATCGGTAAAGACCGGTAGTGATACCGAGAGCCCTAAACTAGCGGCTAAGGCGTGCGCACTAAAGAAGTTATAAGCAAAGAAGCTCGCCGCCGGCGTAGTGATATAGAAGATTAACGAGCGTAAGTCGTCTATGTCCTGGACTACTTAGGGCGATGGATGGGTGGTAATTAACGCGTCGAGTAGCTCTTATCTCTCTCTCCGACACGGATTCTAGATATTCCTCCGATGGCACGGTTGACGTCGTCGATATCGAACCAAAAATAACGAAGAAGCAAAAAAGAGTGCTAGAATAGGCTAGGGCTTATCTAAAGGCGCTCAAGGAATCCGCGCTTAAAGGACGTATTATCCTCTCGATCGACCTCGAAGTGACAATTTCCACCTCGGGCGACGAGGTCTTAGAGGTCGGCATTGCTTAGGCATATCCATCCTAGCCGTGCACTTCGGAGCGTTGTTATTATCTAGTCGTCGAGGAAAATACTTACCTATATAATGCTAGCCGGTATAACCAGGTAGACAATTTTCTGTTTGGTCGTAGCGAACGCGTCAAGAAGGAGGACGTCATCGGGCGTATACACCGGATTATGCAGCCCCTGCTGGTATAGGCCAACAATGTTTGCCTCGTGGGCCATACCATCGGCAACGATCTTAAATGGCTATGTAACGTCAACGTCGACGTGGGCGAGATGCTGGCTAGAGTCGAAATCTACGACATCGGTCAAGCCTACTAGGCAATGAGAGGAGAGACCCAGCTAACTAGCTTGGGCCGTATAATGGCTGCGTACTATCTCCTAAACCAGAACGCCTATAATGCGGGCAACGATGTATACTACGGTATATAAATATATAGGAAGATGATAGAGACTTTTGAAGCCGTGCAGTATTCAGCCATAGCGAACGACGGTGCTGCGGGCTGAATACTTCGACCTTGCTAGGTGTTCGTCGATTATACGCTCGAGCCTGGATTCTTTATATACGCGTATAGATCTTATTGGTTTTATTAGATTAGAATAATAAAAGGTAAAGCCTACACCGTATTATGTAGAGTTAGCCTATTAAGTCTAGCTCCCTTTTCCCTTTCCGTGCCTATGTCGATGCTAGTCCAATTGACTACCTCTACGTATATCGTCATTTAGAAGAAGTTGTCCTGAAGATGATGACTAAAATCCATGAAAGAGGTCCACACATAAACCCCCAATTGGTGGTTTTGGTCACTATATCGTGGGAGGGATCTACTTGGTAGCCTCGAGTTGATTAGGGTGGTTTCGAGGCTGGAAGGAGGTTGAGGAGACTGCCATATCAATATGACAGGGTGGCAAGTAGTAAGGGGAAGTTTGTCGAGAGGGGGACGAGTGTCGAGGAGTCTACTATATTTATATGATAGGGTAGTAAGTATTAAAATCGACCGTTATAGTAAAGTTGAATAATCTGGTCAATCTCTTGAGAAATGAAGCTGCCGAAGAAGGCACTGCGATTATATAATTGATATGAATTTATTAAAGCGCCTCCTGATCTTCTAGCACTTTGGATGGATATTTTGACCTACTCCCGAATGCGCTAGTATCTCTACTTCAATTTTTGATTTAGTTATCCTTATCAAAGGTTATTAAATCGATGACGCTATCCGTGACGGTCTCGGCCTTCTCTTGATACTTAGGCTGCTTATTGCCTTCAACGGAGGTGGACGATACAACGGAGGTGGATAATAACGACTCGTATTCCGACTCGCTGCCGCTTTCGAGGAGATCGTTCCGAAACTAAGGTTCTTTATCTAGTAAGGTCTTAGTTAGGTTGTATTGTAGGGTTAAGTCGGAGTTGGGAGTTAATGGACTCACCACTCGGCTCGGAGAGGACGGCACACTGAAGAGTATACATCGCGGTTAAGGCGACCTTAGCTTTCGCGTACTTCTTACCCCTACTAGTGGCGGTAAACGTCTAGGTTTGTAGGCGGCTAATGTAATATACAACAGTGATAGTCGCTCGATAATATCCACTGCCGACTTCCTTAAACTAGAATTCTATATTCTATAGATAGCGTTTCTACCGTAGCTGATTTAATTGTGAGACGGGATAGTCGGTACTAAATACAAGGTATAGTATAATAGAAAGAATCGATTGGAGAAGAGACCGATATATAGTATAATGGGGGTAGACGGGACTATATCTAATAAAAAAGAAAATAGTTTAGTGGTGGTGGTCTCGACATTACGATATTGATACATCCCAATTCTTTTCGGGCCTTGGCGCAATATACCGGTATAACAATCAATCTTCCCCGCCGTGGTCTACTATACTTATATAGTAGGCCACTCGACAGCCTTCTATACTCGACAATCTTCCCTACCTTAATCCACTATACTGATATAGTAGCCCCTCGATATCCTAACCCTCGTCGTCCTTTTCTACGGCTAAGCCGTCCGAAGGGTGGTCTAGCCAGTCCTTCTATAATAGCGATAAGCGGGATATATTGTATTAAAGGACGAGAAAGGCTCGCTTAGCTATTTAGATCAATACTTACTAGTGGTAGATTGCCGTATATAGACTAAATTTTACTTTGTTAGATTGTTGGACTAATATACTTGGGGGGGGGGGGGAGGGGAGGGGAATCGAAGATATCACTGATATATAGTAGATATTGTTCAAGAACGTTTCTGGCTCAATTCATATTGTTTTCTAGATGAAATAACGGGCATACTCTATGGGTATAACTCCATCATCCTATTTCCAAGAGTTATAGTGGCCGAAATCGTAGCTAGACGGCTCTATCTTATGGCTAGGTGAGAAGCTATCACTTTATAGATTTAGCACTAGTCTTCTTGCCGCGACCTTTCTTGCTTGCTTTCGTATATTTGCCTCCACGCTTACGTTTGTTGCTAGCGGTTAGGCTCGGTATCAACTTGGTTGAGTAGGGCCTTAACAAGACTTTACCTTTTACTGTGTCTTATAGTGTTCGACTAAGTGACTTCTTACTCGGCTGCTCGATGGGTGTGGCCTTTGATAAGCGAAAGGTAACCTTCGCCTTCTTCTTCGGCTTCACTTCATCGGTACTGTTATCACTCTCTTCTGCTCTAGATTGCTCATTGTTATCACTGCTGCCCTTATCATCTTCCTCGTCGCTCTTATTATCTTCCTTATCGCTCTCATTATCTTCCTCGTCGCTTTTATCTATATCTTCGTTGGTGCTGCTATCGTCTCGCTCGGCGTTCTCTAAGCCTTCTAAATTGTTAGTTATTAGTATAAGGGAAGAGAAGGACGATAGTTCTTACAGCGTATAATACACTTATAGACCTTCGTTCGCGCTGCCTAACTATCCTTGGCCCCTTTGATATACTGCTGTAATAATGCGTAGACCTATATCACCGAAGTTAAACGTATATTATAATGATACTCTTCGATAATTTCCTACCTTACGAACAGACTCCTTAACATCGTTAAGGTTAACCTTCTTTGCCTTCGCTATCGTATATCGAAAGCAATATTTGATAGACTCACTGTATCGCGAAACTCTAGACGACCTTTAAATGATAGACGATAACTAGGTAGAATAGGGTTTGTAAAAATTTAGGGTAGGAAGATAACACCTTTACGGTACCAAATTTATGCTAAGGCCGCTATTAATTAGGTAACCGAGGAGTACGCCCTACTATTACGAAGGATCTAAAGGTTAGGTAGAGTGTGGTTGAAGTCTCCAATGAGCATTTTATTCAGCCAATTCTAAGAATCTTATGTACGAGGTCTGGTTCGAGGAGGTAAACGAACTCGATCAGCCACTGTAGCAGCATCCTAACTTTTAAGTCAAGCCTTTTTGGGCTTCTTGGTGGGAGTAGAGTAGATCTCTATATCCTCGTTGGCCTTATCGATGGCTCGTTGTCTAATTTTCTTACCCTTGGTCTTCTTGGTCTTCTTGTTCTTCTTGTTCTTCTTCTTCTTTTCCTTTGCCTTCTCCCGCTTTAAGGCCTTCACCTCCGACTTAATGCTCTTAATACGTTTCTTCTCTCTTTTTAGCTTCTTCTCGGCGGAGGTGATTTTGGTGGTGGTAGAGGCGTTAGACGAGACGTCGTCGGAAGAGACGCGGGAACCTATCTCACTGGTCTTACTGGTCTTATTGGTTCTATTGATATCACTGGAGCTAGACGATTCCGATTCGTCTTCGTCCGAGTAGGTGTTACTGGTGTCTTCCTCTAGACGACGACGCTTGGTACTTCTAGCTAGGCAAATAATTAGTAAATACTCGAGTCGAATCAACACTCTCTAACGTACTGCGTAACTTAGGCGTATTCGAGGTACCCTAGGACTTGGTGGGGGTAGAACGGGCGACTTTGGTTTTAGTGGGGGTCTTTAGGCTCTTTATCTATTGTTAAAATTAGCTAAGAAAATAATATTTCCGAGGGGGCGGGGAGGTTAGGTTTATACGATGGCCTTCGCCTTAGTCTTTAAACTAGATATTTCGTTAGAGTCGCGTTTGTAGATAGTAGAAGGGTCAATGTATTTAACTGTAAGATGAAATGAAGAATAACGATAAGGAATTAATTTTGTTTAACTCTTAGACTTCAAAATTTGGGTGAAATACCTTAGCTATAGATGGCTTAGCGGTTGAGTATACCGGTATAGCACACTCGGGCTATATTGTTATCCCAATTTTTCACGATGGCTTAGCGTAATATATCGGTATAACACGCCTATTGTTGTTGTTGTTATTGATATCCTAATTAATTTTCCTGGACACTCCCACCTTTCTATCTCTCGGCAAGACATCGTGACTCGCTTTGATTCTCTTGATCAATACAATTCTTCTTGCGATATTGACGATTACCTTCTCCCCCTTAATATGGCGGCGACTATACCAAATAGAAATCGGACTCAGTAGGTAGCCGACGAAGATAGGATTATCCTACTAAACTCGCCACTAAAGGTAGAATAAGCAATAATTATCAGTTAGATAAGATAGATCCGCGCGTCCCGCAATAACTCGTATACGCGGCCACTAATACTCGTCCTATATAGGTAGTACGATAGATCGACGCAAGCCTATAAGACGCAAGCGACCTCGAGAAAGAAGCTTTCCTTACCGCCGTAGTTTACTTTACCGACCGGTGCGCCGTGAACCATGAGCTCGAGATTGACCTTAGCGAGGCTCTAGACCGGCCGGACGCGGCGTCGAACGATAAGCTAGATAACGACGGTCGCGAGCTCGGAACCCGCGGGCGTATCGATCCGGCCAGTAACTCGGACGGTGACTCGGACAGTGCAAAGGACAATGAAGAGTAGGCTCGTAGACTAGAACTTCGCAAACTAACCTTAAGTCTTACCCCGGACTATGACGTGGAAACTATAACTATACGGCGTGACGAGTTTGTCAATTTACTCGCGAGAGTGAACGTGTCCTAGTCTGCCGTCTTCCTTGACTAGTAAGGTCGATTGAAGACCTACGCCTCGAGGGTTAGCACGTTCAACGATAAGGATATCCGTCGCATTGCTAACTTTCTCTTTCACGATATACTAGGGGCCCCTACGTATACCCGTATAGTGAACCTCACTAAGTGGTAGAACGACACAGTTAATGATGATGCTGCGCTGGCGGAAAGAGCCAGGCTAGCTAGCCGACAGGTACGATATCCGAAGGTAGCCCGTAAGCTGTTTAATGGCTAGGCGGCAGCTGAGCAGTCCACGCTACGGACGAACAATTTCTATCGGGCGTTGACGGGCAACCTGGGCCGCGTTCGAGTCCTACAATAGTATCTGAAGCTAGTTAAGTATGGGAAGAGGAACCTAAAGGGTGTTCCCGAAGCTATATAAGCCGTCGGCGTACCTATGAAGGGTCGGTGGACCTCTCGCATTAAGCAGTATATCCAGATTATTCTAGGCCTACTAGGTTAGAACTAGCTCAATAACCGGCTATAAGAGGCGCAAATAGTGAGCTCTTTCTCGTCGCGCTAGGGCGTAGGCGTAGTTGTCCTAATGCCGGTTAACTTTATCTCCTTGTAAGTCTCCCTATACCTCGGAGCCCCTGCTGAACGGTACTAATATAACCTTAGCTTCCGACCCTTTAGCGTAGTTAAAGTAAATACCATCGCGAAGACCTTATAGAAGGTTCTTCGTACAGAGCCACTTATGGAGATATACGATAACCTTAATCAGTATATTATTAACGCCGTTAGAAACGGCAGACCCCTTAAGGTCAAGTTTACGACTATACGAGGAGATAACCTATAAAGCCGGATTGAGAACGCTCTGTTCGAGACTAATGGTGACGACGACGCCGAGATAGTGGACGCGGAGAACTAAGAGAAGCTTGAGGATAGCATTAACCGCCGTTGCGGCTAGCTCGTTAGGGTCAGAAGTCTGTGCGTATAATCGTTTACCTATGGTGACCAAGGGGTAAGGAAAGGGTCTAGCTTAACTAGAGCTCACCTATCATTGTATATTAGAGGTCGATACGAAAGAACTATACCCCTAGCTAGTGTAATATAAACTCTATAAACAATACCCTTAGGCATTAGTATAAAGGACTTAATCGATCGATACGCTTTATAAGGGTCTACTATATTAGTATAACAGACTAAGTAAAGGAAGATTGTCGATAGGGGAATATTGTTGAAACATTTAATCCTAGATCTTAACCCTTAAGCATTTAGCATCGAGCATACAGCGATATACACCATCAAGCATATAGCGAGTATATAGCATCAAGCCTATACAGCGAGCACGTAGCATCAAGTATATAGCGAGTATACAGCATTAAGCATACAGCATTAAGCATACAGCATTAAGCATACAGCATCAAACATGCAGCATTAAGCATATAGCATCAAGCATACAGCATCAAGCACGCAGCATATAGCATATAGCACCAAGCACGTAGCATCAAGTATACAGCGAGTATACAGTATCAAGTATGTAGTATCAAGTACGCAGTATACAGCATATAGCATCAAGCATACAGCATCAAGCATATAGCATCAAGTATACAGCATCAAGTATATAGCATCAAGCATTCAGCGAGCATACAGTACCAAGGATATAGCGAGTATACAGCATCAAGTATAGAGCGAGTATATAGCATCAAGCATAGAACGAGTATATAGCGTCAAGCATAGAGCGAGTATATAATATTAAGTATATAGCGAGCATACAGCGTATAGCACCAAGCATATAGTATATAGTACGAAGTATATAGTACGAAGCATATAGCACTATATAGCGAGTATACAATATCAAGTATATAGCGAGTATATAGTATCAAGCATAGAGCGAGTATATAGTATCAAGCATACAACGAGTATACAGCATCAAGCACCAAGTATATAGTATATAGTACGAAGCACATAGCACTATATATACAATATTAAGCACGTAGTATCTAGTATACATTATACAGCACCAAGTATAGTATACTTTCAATAATATATCACACACTATACAGCACGTAGCATATAGCATAAAGTATACAGTATTAAGTATATAGCATACACGTAGCATCGAGCATATAGTACCATATATACAGCGCTAAGTATACAGCACTAAGTACGCAGCATTAAGTATACTTGCTTTCAAGGATATAGTACACCATTTTATCTAAGGCTTGGCATACTAATATGGTGGACGTCCCTTTCTCTATGCCAACCCTACGCCCAGTCTTTATTTTGCTTTACTTTATAATCGCCGCGACTCTTCCTCCCGTAAGACCTCGACGTTCGACTCTTTGCCCATTTCTCGTCCATCCCTTATATTTCTAACATACTTTGGAGTTCCTTGCCCCGGTTCCTAACTATGCCCCTTATCGAAGCCGTTAGTACAATCTACTGGGTTAATCGCAATCCCTAGGCGTATATATAAAAACACCTATTATCTTCACCGCTAACGAAGCCCGTAGAGCTATACGTGCCGGCGTCTTGGTTTAGGATATAAAGGCGAGTAGAGTAGCACTCGAGAACTTCTGCACGAAAGTCGGCCTTCGCCTAGGCGATCTCCGTGGCTATGATCATCTCGCCCTCGCTCGAGGAATCAACCCGATGCCATTAGAAAAGAATTTCCAGTACTCCGAGGGCACCGTGGCGTCTGTCCTTCGCCCTATTATAGCTACGTAGGATCAACTAGATAGAACTATTAACCCGAGTCGAGACGACGAGAAACAGAGGTACCGATATAGTCCAATCTAGTCAGACTTATCGTGTACTGTTGACTGTGCCATTTTTGTCGGGCTGATACTCAACGTTGGAAGGATACAGATCGACCAAGTCAGCCCGCAAGATCTCCTGAAGGAGCCTATCCCGTCTTTCCTGATGCGCAAGATCGTGTCTCGGCATTAGGGCTAGTTGGACGACATCGCCCGTAGCAAGATGCGCGATTATCTCCGTGACGAGCTATATCGTTTCGACCCGATATCCTTCTATCCACCACTAAAGGGGAATCCCGTGGCTAACGTTATCAATACATGCTTCCACGGGGTCCCGCAGGTGAGCTATACAAGTGTCAGGGTAACTCGATACTGTGACGGCGTATATATGGTCAACAACGCCACCGTACCCCGGCGGAATAACTGTATCTATATTGGTTAAGTACCGGTCGGTGCTTACGTTCAAGCACGGTTCAGCCCGACGATAGACCAAGTGTCGGGTCGGGCCAAAGATATACTCTACGCCTATAACGAGGGGATATATCTACATTCTATAACGACACAGCTCATAATCCTAGATAGGATACCTTCACATCTCGTCGTGCACGTCGCTAGGGTCGTGGATAGTCCCTCTACTCGATCCGCCGACCCGTACCAAGGCATCACCATCACTTACCTCGACCGCCGCCACCAGCCACGCTCAATTTCATATCGCGCCGTTGGTGCTGTACTGGCCGAGGACACAGCCCTCGCCACCCACTTTCTCGTTGTCTGGCACCTAGAAGACGAACACGTTCTCTACGACGGCATGAAAAACAACGGGAGGATCCGAAGGATTCAAGGCTAGTGGGATCTAGGGATAGCATCGTGCCGTATCGTTACCATTTTCTTTCAGGTAGAAAGTGCGGTCGGTACTAGGCGTCAAGGATAGTATGCACCATATTGCTCGAGCACCCAAGGGTACGGCTCTATAAAGATCGTAGGCCGGCCAAGGCTGCCCGCCAGCGCTGCCTAGAGGTCGTCTAAAACAACGCTATATCTTCGTCCACATCCACGTCACTAGCCTCGAGGTGGTCTTGCACGACTTCTTCATCTATATCTGCGTCCATCTCTACGTTACTAGCCTCGAGGTGGTCTTGCACGACTTCTTTATCTATATCTTCGTCTATCTCCACGTTACTAGTATCGGGGTAGTCTTATACGACTTCTTTATCCATAATATCAGTATCCTACGTCTTATTATCCGTCCATTCCGCCTCGATAGCCGTAACCTATACATCACTCGCCATACAGATATCGTCGTCGATAACACCTTTCTAATTCACACTAGCGTAGTTGATACAAATCACCCGCCCTCCACGCTCGTAGACGACTCGGGCAAATTCTTGGACCATTTGCCGGCAGCCCGGTACTTTGAGCGCCGTCCCCATCACCAGTAGCACGTCGGGCTTAAGCTCGATATCCTCGTGCTAACGCTCTACCAACTAAGTACTGTCGGGATACTCTTCACCGTACAGTATAATATTCGGTCGTAGTGTGCCTATGGTCTAGGTTCGTTTACCCTTGGCCACCCGCTCTATATACAACCGCCAATAGTCTAGGCACGGCGTCGATATGCCTTCACTTACGTCTTTCTATATCTCGTCCGTCCAGGGTGACCGATATACGTATATTATATAGCGTAGTGACATTATATTACCGTGTAGCTAAATGACACTATAGCTTGCTCCACTGCCTTTGCTATCCGACGCAGTAGAACTAGTCTATACGGTGTATAGGCCGATACGCTGCTCGAGATGATCGACGTTCTGCGTGTAGCAGCGGATTAGAAGCCCTCGGTCGTTAAGCCGTCGAAGGAAACGGTGCGTTCGACTACCATCCCGAATACGGTAAATTCGATGCTTTAGCGCCGCGGCGAATTGATAGAAAACGGGCTGTGTTACTAGCTATGCCAGTATATCGACGTCAAACAAGTCTCGACCTCTGACCTTGGCGGCCATTGGTAATACGTTGATTTCATTATAGAGGTCGTTGATAAGAGTATTCGCCTTAGTATTATGCATGCCACCTAGTGAGCGGAAATCCTATGCTCAAAATATTAGTTGCTATAGCCCAATCTCTCGGAGACTTTGTCCCGTACCAGAAGGCCGCAGCTGCGACTAATCCCGGCACCCGTGATAACAACACAGCGAGCGCCGTGTAGGAGCGACAACATTACCGACAGTCGATCTATATCGTTACTAGTGATTACTTCAGGATCCATTGTAGTAATAGGCGCAGTACAATATCGGTTCGAGTCATCGACGGCCCTAATCCATATCCTAGAAAACTAGGGAGCGATATTTCAAAACAAACACATTCACGTGATCCTTTTATCACTTGTATATACCGGTATACTAAGGCGGTCGTGGACGCCCTAGGCCACGGGCACGTAACCCAAAGCGCCTACGGTAGGGTTTCAGGGTATTTGCTCACTCGACAGCATATATTACCCCTTACTTCCATAGTGTATCCCTTTCCCTCCCCCTTAGCTTATCACTCCTATATCTACACTTCTCTTCCTCCTGGGTATCCGGGCGATTTCGTTATGGCCGCGTCTTCCTCCTCGACCTCTAGTCGCTAGATTGTAGAGGAGGTCTATACTATCTCGTATCGAGTGTCTGTCTTTCCCCTACTAATCTCTTACATTAGAGTCTCCGAGAGGCCCTAGCCGCCGTTGTACGTTATGAGCCTACCGGAGAGGCTATCTACCGTCTAGTATACAAAGGTAGGACCGCGACTAGGAACCCTACCCCGAAAGTCGTAGTGCTAAACAACGGTAGTGGTCTTTACTAGACGTATCCCTCCACCCCCCTTAGCGACCGTAAGGTCGGCTATAACCTCTTGTCCCTCGATCATAAACCGTCCACTTCCGAGGAAGCGGATAGAAGACCGGTGTCCTCCTAACGAATCGACTCGCCCGGCTGCGAGCGTCCCTTCGACGGGAACGAAGACGTTACCTACTCCATCCCTAACCTCGAACGAGGCCGCGAAGCTAGCGAGGGAGAATAGCGACGAGGACGACAAGGAACCTCGCCGTATAAAGCGCGTCCGACTGGCGGGTTATGAGCTACCGGGTACAAACGGTGCACCTAATCGCCTAAAGGGCTTGGCTATTGCGACGCGGACACCCGAAAAGCACGGATACGAGAAGAAAAATAGGAAATTAAGAAAGATATTATAGATATAGGTATAAATATATATTTATCGAGATAATATTAATGTCCATTATATTGATATGATAAAGGTTGGATAATAGGCGCTCGTCTTGGGCGGTGGCCCGTGCCCACCCGGTGTACTTTAGGCCTACACTAGCTATAGCCTTAGGGGCCGGCTCGCTAATACCTACCTCGTAAAGTTGTCCTGCTCCCGTAGAAAAGAGTTAGCTAGCGTATACATATTTAGGGTAGGCGCTATCCTACGATAAGGTTACCTAAATAGACCCCGCCCACTATACACTCAACGCCTTTCACTTTTCTTCGTTGTTGTTCTAAATTCTACCTTCGCGTCCGACGTCCTTGACTTAATTCCAACGTCCTTCTATAAGTGACAATAGATAGTCATAGCCACTAGAATGTAGGTACTACCTCAAAGACCCTCACTATCTCATTCTGATCTATCAACCAGATCCCTATAGCCGCTATTCAACGCCTACGCCAGTATATAGAACAACTCCTCGAACACGACCCTTCCGGCGCTTCTATCTTACTCCTAGCTTCTAAAGATAAGCGTATCCTAATGTTTCGAACGGTCTCTCGTAGCTAACTGCGACTCTAGCCGTCTACGGACGAGCTCATCGAGAGCTCCCCGCGAGCGCCGACGTCGATACTCTACCCGTACCCTACTAGATATAGGTGGCGCAGTCTCGTCTCCCGCCGTCCCCAACAGTGAAAGACAATCAGATAAAGTCATAAAAGAGTAGGTATACGCGAGATAATAACGATCGTCCCAGCCCGGTCCACGGTGCACGACCACCGTTACCGAATCGAGAAAGGTCGATCGATTATAACGACCACGGCTCGGGGGAGAATACTAGGACCCACGACAACGATATCGTCGACCCGTTACGTCGATCTAATACTCCTCTTACACGGCTATCGCCTTAGACGATTACGCCTCAGTATCGTTAAGTGCTAGAATTGCTATACCTACCCACCCTCCCGCAGGATAAGGACGGTCTAAAGGCAGGCGAACCGGCTAGCGAGACTCACTCGGAATCGAGTATCGCCACTCCTGACTCCTCCTATATGATCGACGAAACAGATCTCTTCCGTCGCATTGACGAGTTAATCAATAAAAGCCCGATACTGTCTCCCGTACTGACCAGTTATATCGAAAAGACTCCAACGGAAACCTCAAAGCCCGCGTCTCTACGTTTTGGACCATACCCTCCAGATCTGCTACCCTCTTCACGATCTAAAGACACCACGACTCCGACCGCCACGGTCGTATTAGGACGTTCGACCTACGCCACCGTTAAGACTCGCTCGTCGATCGCGCGTCGCGCGAAACCGCGCCGAAAAGCTATCAAGGACTCGGAAGAGACGCCATTGCAACCCCCTAGCCGATTAGGTCCGGTCATACAGTCACCACAGAAAAACACATTAAATTCTAAAGAAGGTTAGGCGAGCTCTTCGGCGATCTATATTCGATCGCTAAGAGTAACAATGTCTCCTAATGAGACGACGCCACCCGTTACTACTACGAAGAAGAGACCGTTGCCGACCCCTTCCTCCCCTGGTAGACAGGTCAGGTTCGGCCGAAAGTCGAAACGACTACGCCTTGAAGTCGAACCTTAAGCCGGTGCGAATGGATTTGAGACGCTACTTTTAGTATCTCGTCTTATCGACGATATTATATAGACGTCTTTAATTCTCTATCCATATCAGATAGTTACCCTATAAACCTAATAGCTAGGTAGCCTCGGCCGGTGAGCATAAGCATTATATGACGGCGCACTTAATTACCTAATAAGATTAACCGAACATCGACTCTTGGCGAATATTTTCTAAAAGTTATTTATTCGCGACCTTCCTTCTTATCACCACTTATATCGGGCCTCGGTCTTACATCGAGTGTTCCTACGCAACGAGTCTAACGACTGTCGACTATATCGTACCCAACATGGCGGCATCCTCTCGTCTAGAGTACTTAGAGTATATCGGTAAACCCGACGATACGATAATAGTGGTATTGACAACCACTGTAGTTCTAGTAGAAGATACTAACTTTCTCTTTAGATTATGGACAACCTTAAGGAGTTGCTGGACCGTTCTACCGAAAAGCTTACCCTGGCTCGATCACTCTATCGATTCACTATAATAATCGCTAATAAGCATGCTCTCCCTATAGAGTCTATCCAATATGATATAGTACCGCCAGCCAAAAGACCGAAGGCGTTCGGGGAAAAATTTACGCCGAAGAGAGTTCGTTCTAATTCAACACTAACGACCACCTCACGTCCCCGAGAGATATCTACGGTAACCGACGGCGGTCTGGGCAATAATAACCTATCCGCTAGAATACCCTTACAAAGCGACGCTCGAATACAAGGTTAGCTACGCGATATTCCCGCGCTAGGGTTAGGACGTCTATCTACGCGTAACGCACAATCCGCTTAATAGAGGAGTGACCGTAGCGACTCGGGGACTCGTGATCGCAATGACGAGGTCGGGGGCGACCAAAGTCCTAGCGAAAGAAATTACGAGCATAGAGGCGACGAGGACGGCGATAGCGGCACCGACGACGAAAACGACGACCAAGACGACGTCTACATTCAAAAGCGTCTTCAAAATGGCCTTCTACCCATCGCACCCCGTTCGGATATTAGCACCATTAGGGAGAGGCGGACATAGTTCTATCGCCGTCTACGCTCGTTGGAAGTCCCTATCTAGCGGAACAATAAGTGGGTTACCATGGGGTTCACGGCCACCGAGATTATCGAGATCACTAATTTCATGTTCTCCGACCTCACTGGACCTAAGGCCGTAGAGCGTATCGCGTTACTCGTAGAGCGCTACTCCTAAGACCGAGGTGATATACCCGACACACGAAGCTCCAAGCGCGCCGAAGAGGCCGTAGACTACTCGGACACTCCCTCCCAGCTCTAGGCCTTTTTTAAAACCTATTCTCGGGCGGCCGCCAAGAAGGATTATAACAATATCCTCGAATATGTCTATTAGCTATAGCGTAACCTCGAGTTCCTTACCGAGCTAAATCGACTCTAAGAATTAACTAAGCGGAAGGACCCTAAAATCCTAAAGCTGTTTAACAACCACAACATTAAGTCTAAGTCCGGATCGACCTTGATGAATCGACTAACCAGCTATATCTACGACATACTTAGCATCAAAAAAAATGAATTCTGGAACTTTGTTTCGGGTATTTAGGCAACGTAGGGTCTCGTGTCCGCCGTTGGAAGTCCTAGAGTCATTATCCTTATCCCGCTATTACGTAGTCGGAAGTTCGTTTATTCCCTTACCTCTACTACCTTAGTTTTTATCTCGGCTAATAATCTCTAGGCTATACAAATAGGGCAATTAAAGAATAGCGTATATTTACGAGCTCTTCGGGTCGATTAACCTAGAATTTCGTCGACTCTATTAAATGCTCGACACTACGATCCTACAACCTATTCTCGCTTATAAGAGTCTATCGATAATGGAACTCTCGTTAATTCTAGATAAGTTACTAGAGGAGCATATAGACTTGGCGTTAACGGGTATATAGGGACGAATCGTCGAAGTTGACTCTACGGATTCGGATAGATCTGACGCGATAGACAATAATGACGGAATCGAGGAAGTATCGATAGCGTCGGCTAGATCTAATGTGATCGACGAATAATGCTTCGTAACTCGTCTACCTATCTTGCGGTAGTGACATATAATAGAGTTAAGTTTTATACTTACTACGAGATTGTTAAGACGCCTAGCCCGTTGCTCGTCAACACTAGTATATTAATATGCTAGAGTCCTTTAAAGCGGCGATTGTTTAAACTTATTTCAAGGGCGTGTATGGCATAACCCTATAAAAGACGTGTCCTCCTCTTCTCGCGTCCTAGGATCCTTATACTTCTAACCTTTAACTCCCTTCCCCAAAGTACTATCCGCTGGAGAGCCCTTTTTGAGTGATATTGTTATCGTTTCTATTTTATCCTCAATGGCTTCGTCCACCTTAGGAAGGACGTCGAGATCACTAATATCCTATCGTCGTCGACCACTACGCCTAGATGGCTAGTATCGACAAATATTTAGCCCCTATTTCGGTTCTTCTAGTAACTCGGAGTCTACCACCTTTCGATCGATACGAAGCTCGGTAGAGACTACACCCTTAACCACACGAGATTCGGCGAGGCTATATCGGCTGAAGAATAGGACTGAGGCCTTTCAACCACTAGTCTCTCTATACATATCGACAGCTACCCCCTTCTCGGTCTGCCACCTTACTTGGCTAGTAAGATATAGTTAAGCACACTTTCTCTAACCATCTATAGTTTCATATCCTTGGAGACTCGTCTTATCCTATCGAGATTCCCGAGTCGCCCCCAGACTCCCCCACCTACTCCTAGTATACGGATCCCCACCGACGCCTAGGTCCCAGCGCAGTTCTACCCCTTATCCAGCCCAAAAATGGAGAACATTTTAAGGAGGAGAAAAAAGACGGGCATATAAGGGAGACCGAAACCCTGGCCGATCATCCCTGTCTAGCTATATATCCTATTGGCGATGATACTGTGATGGGGCTGAACCAGGACTACGACGACGAGGTAGGCCCCTCGCTCATCGAGTCCATGCCCGCACGGTCGAGCCTACGATAAAGAGCCTATCGGCTAGCGTCTTGTATCCTAACTCTAGGGGCTTCTCGTCCACGGCCGTCTCTCGAATTTTAGGGTCTCTATACCGACGACGATGGTCGTAACAATGGCCGTAACGATAGTCGTAACGAGAGTAGTGACGAGAGTGGTGACGAGGCCACCACCGACAATAACTCTATCGGGTCCATATTAGATAGGTCTATAATAGACGATTTCGACGTTCCCGACGTAGACAACGTCGATATTGTAATAGAAGAAATCTTCCGCCTTCTTATGGGCGATTGTGGATATAGGCCCGAGCAACACGAGGACGACTCTATATCCTATATAGCCGATGGGTTGGACAACCACTGCGATCTCTCGGCTATATACCTCGACGAACACGGACGGCAACGACTCGGATCGCACCCTCGAGTCGGTCTTCGTTATGACGGATTTCTATCCAACGAGGGACACGCCCGGCACGTATACCTCGTAGCCTCCACGTTGCGGTCTCTCTTCGAAGGACGTCTAGACGAGGAGACGCCGATGCCGTAGGTCTGTCTCCATTCGGAAGAGACACCTCGCGCTAGGGCCAAAATTTCCTTTGACGTCGATAGCTTCCTTGGATTTCCGTCCTCGTTAGGCGCGTTGCGTAAGGGATTCCGCTTTTGTCCCAGCCACAATCTCTCGCGTAGCATCCGCAGCAGTCTATATATCAAACGTAGGGTTCTTTATTCTGGTCCGAAGGGGAAGCTGACGCAGCGGACACATTATTTCCGCGATATCCTATATATATACCTAGGATCTATTGATAGGCTATTTGACTGCTCCCTCTATATCTTCTTCCCTCGATTGATGTCAACCATCGACCATAGAGGTAGAGGGGAGCCTAGGAAGAAAAAGAGAAAGCGCTTTACCTATCTCCCCGCTACTACGGTATAGAGGTTTATCGACTAGGCCTTACTCCCTTACGTTCGGAAGTATATCGAGGAGGACTGCCTATAGCGGGTGCCCCCGTCGCAGTAGGTTAGGGAGTTAAAGGCTCAAGCCAAGGGTATCGAGCACTAGTAGCGTATCGGCGAACGGGGTCTTAAGGTTTCATTTACCCACCATATACTATTAGACGGCCTAGAACAAGTGTGGACCAAGATGAACCGTATATTCGACGACCCGAGATTCCGGCTTACCGAATTTCAAGATGCGTTCCTCTTAATCAATGCCAAGGGGTTTAAGTCGGATTTCAAGGTAACTAGATCGCTCTACTAGGCCATCGACCGATATCTTACCCATCTCGAGGGAATTTTCGACTTCGAGCTTATGCAATATATAGTGTACGATATCGCTCGAGAGGTGTATCCGCTGAGCCCTATACGATATCCGTTCGTATCGACCCAGAGCGATGAAAAGGCCGTCCTCTTCTAGAAGACTTGCTACCTACGATCTAAATATGCGAGGCTCCGTAACGGCTACTTCGGTGGCCAATCGGGGCAGATGTACCTATATTATCTATACTTCTTACGGGACACCGCCAATATAACCGTTAAGCCTCCCGTGCGGTCGCCTACGTATTGTAGTGGGTGGTATTACGGTCAGTGGTACTCGGCCTCGAAGGAGATATCTAATGCTAGGTCGCTACACACGTTCACCAACGAGGGTCTCACTAAACTGGCTATCAACGCCCGCGTATAGGCGGCTCACGCTAAGTGGCAGGGTAATAGAGATTTACGACGTCGCGAATTTTTGCTTCGGAGCTTCGTCGAGTATAAGCGCCGCATATACAACTCCTATTCAAACTACGCCAAGGTAGCGTTTACTACTCGCTGAGAAGGTCGGACCGCCCATGCTATCCTCCTCCGCCTTAGGGAGATGGCTCGTCTTAGAGAAGAGGAAGGTGGGTTGGATATTATACTTAACGAGACTCCCTCGGCCGCTTAGGCCATTCGAGCCGACAGCTGGTGCCGATTCATCTTAAACAACTACGATAAGTATATCACCGCAGTCGAAGTGGCGAGTGTAACCAGCCCCAACACCGGCATTAGTTTCGAGCGATCGAAGTGTATAGCCGCCCTCTTAAAATATATCGCCCGACTATCGAGCTGCGACCCGTCTCGCGATGCCCTCTTATCCTACTCGGTCCGACAGTCCAGGGACGGTCAGGTCTAGGGTCTCAACATCCAAGATACAATCATAGAACACAGCTACGGATAGCTTCGACCTATCATCGACTAGGAGGCGTTAACGTTCAAGGTTAATGTAAGCTCGGAGGTCGTCCGTAGCGACCGTAATCTATCTCGGTGGTATGCACGTAGTGGCCAGCTCCTCCAAGATACGGACAACTCCCTACAGCTATGCTTTACCGCCCTGCAAGATCCCTCTTCCGTATATACCGCCCGATACGAAGCGCTTCTCCTCGTCGCCCATCTCTACCTACGTAAGTATCGCCGAGACATTGTGAAGGCGATTAAGAAGGAATTTCTACAACCTAAAGATGACGACTTTAACACCGACAATATACGATTCAGTTACGATGGTCTATCCAATACCCTAATTAATCAACCTAAACTGATCTAAAGCAACAAGACGGGTATAAAGACTCCTGAAGATCTATTCCAGTGGATATAGGGGGTCCACGAAGGGCGTAAATATAAGTACTTCCAGCAAAAGCCCTTTAGGATCATACAAGACAAGGTCCACGATGCCTTAGCAGCGGGACGACCTAGCCTCCTCGAGCAATAGACCAACCTTCTTAAGCTTAAGTTTTTCCGATATCATTGGATCGTTCCTTACCCCGATACGAATGGTACCTTCATCGCCACCGCAAAGACGACTAAAGCCCGTTAGTAGTGGTCGGTCATAACCAATGGGATATATACAAGTACGAGTTAGGGCCGACGAGACAAAATAAGAGGGTCCCCGCCGGACTACCCTACGACCTTGGACATAGGCACGGATAACCTAAAGGCCTTCTTCTCCGGGCTTAGTTCGGAGCGATATAGAGACAGAACAATTCTATAGGGAGCAGGGATACGAGGGACAATTTTCAATGCCATAAACGAACTTTTGTCGTTATTAAGTCTTATCGCTTTACATTAGTATATTAGTATACTAGGCTACTAAGGATATAGTATACCGTATACAGTACGTAGTATATAGCACTATATATATAGCATAAGTACGTAGCGAGCATTAAACACTAAGCACGTAGTATATATCACTATTATATATATAGAACTAAGCATATATCGAATATATAGTACTAGGTACGTAGTATATAGTATATAGTACGACGCATACAGTATTATATATACAGTATCGAGTATATAGCGAGTATATAGTATTAAGCACGTAGTATATAGCATACTTTTAAGGATATAGTACATAGGATACAATACGCAGCATATAATACGAAGCGATCTTCGGGCCTAAGTTCATTATATTAATATAGTAGACTTATCGATAAACTTCTACCCTCGATAAGCTTAGGGCTAAGCAAGTATACCGAGGCCTACGGCTCTCGACATTATCATTGTAGAAATCTACTTTCTGCTCTCGATGCGTCGCTCCTTAAGTGCTTTCCTCTAGAATATAAAGCCTCTAACCTTCTTTAAGACGGGCTCGGCTACGTCATTCTCCATTATGGTTATATGGTCGATAGATATCGAAGCGCCAACGGTCGATCCCAACTTAGGTTAATACACGACCTAAATATATAGAGGAATGGTATAAGGCTTCTCGAAACGGATATTATCGAGATGGATTGAGTTGGTCGGTGGACGGCTCGTCTCGTAGCTTAGTTTAACGCCGTAGAGGCCGGTCTCCTTATCCCAGACGACACCAATCTAAGTGGTTTTGGCAGCGTTCTTACCTAGATCAATAACCGCATTCGGCTCGTTAACGATTTTCATTCCCTCTTTATTAATTAGGCCTTTATACTTATCCGCCATCTTATCCGGAAATATAATCACTATCCCGAAGCGCGAGATTTAGGGCGTAACCTAGTCGACTCCTTCGACGGTCAAGATATCGGTAGCCTCGTTAAACTTAGGCGCATCGAGACCGGACACGAAGTGCCTAAATCCTTCTATCTACCACTTACGAATTTGAGCCTCCTTTTGCGAGGTCGATAAGAAGGCTAGCTAAAGGTCCGTATCCACCATATTTCTTTGTAAGCTAATATACCATTTAGCCATCTCTTCCTTAATTTGTCCTAGTTTTATCGTAACGGTGATTAGGGTTAAGAGAGTAATAGCCTACGACCTCTCGTTAGTACCTAGGTAACCGACCCGTAAAGAAGTTTACTTTCCCTCGAGGTGAGAAGTAGTGTAGGAGATCTAATTAAGATTCCACGATAAAGCTATCCTTTAATAATACTATTTCAAAAGTATCGGTGACGAGGAGATTAGGACCGAATAATTTCTACACGTATATTGTTCAAACCCTAGCATACTAATATAGGCCGCTAAGACTACGTAAGGTTAAAGATATATCTCCCTCGCGGTCAAAGTACTATGGGAAAGTCTTGGTATAACTCTTTAACTAAAATATATCTAGAAGGATAGCCTAGAGATAATTTAGTTAAGATTTTAGTTAAAGCCTTTAGTTAAGCATTTAGTTGAAGACCTTAACTAGATTTCGTTTCTATTTCTCTCTAAGATTTTACGAGAACTTCTTAAAACTAATGAGCTTTTATTCCTTCCAATGCATTCTAGGTAGCTTCTAAGACTGATATTAAATAGAAAGTAAAGAGTATCTATCTCTATAAAGATATCGATAGGAAGTATAGTAAAATAGGAGTACTTTAACCCTAAGTATATCGAAACGAAGTATATTAATTAGAAGCACATTAATTAGAAGTACGTTAGGAGCACGTTGAGAGGAGATATATCGAAGGGAGGTATAGGTTAATAGAACTACGTTAAGAAGGAAGCACGTTAAAAAGAAGGACGTCGAAGGGGAAGCCCGTCGAAAGGGAAGCACGTTAAGAAGGAAGCGCGTCGAAAGGGAAGCACGTTGAGAAGGAAGCACGTCGAAAGGGAAGCACGTCGAAAGGGAAGCACGTCGAAAGGGAAGCACGTCGAAAGGGAAGCACGTTAAGAAGGAAGTACGTCGAAAGGGAAGCACGTTAAGAAGGAAGCATGTCGAAAGGGAAGCACGTTAAGAAGGAAGCACGACGAAAGGGAAGCACGTTAAGAAGGAAGCACGTCGAAAGGGAAGCACGTTGAGAGGGAAGCACGTCGAAAGGGAAGCACGTTGAAAGGGAAGCACGTCGAAAGGGAAGCACGTCGAAAGGGAAGCACGTTGAGAAGGAAGTTCGTTAAAAAGGGTTAGGGTTAGGGTTAGGGTTAGGGTTAGGGTTAGGGTTAGGGTTAGGGTTAGGGTTAGGGTTAGGGTTAGGGGTTAGGGTTAGGGTTAGGG
>NW_013562486.1:0-27177 GCF_000835505.1 Exophiala xenobiotica
CTCTACCCTAAAGTTAAGCTCTAAGAAGACTTCTATCCTAATGTCTAGCTTTAAGAATACCTCTACCCTAAAGTTAAGCTCTAAGAAGACCTCTACCCTAAAGTCTAGCTCCAAGAAAGCTAGAATTGCTTAAGATAATGATACGCTTATGAACCTGGCCCCGCTATCTAAGAAGATTAAGAAGAACTGTACGGCTAGTTATGGCAAAGTGTATATGGCACACCTCGAATAAGTAATTTACGCCTCTATCTCTAGCAGTTGGAAATATCGTCCTTGAAGGGCCGAATGAAGAACACTAGTATTGCTGAATGGCAATTTATGCTAAATGGACCTCCCTAAGAAACGTAATTCCTACTTTCTGCCCGATCTATTTCCCTGAAAGTATATCACTGGGTGCATACCGAAAGCGTGCTGTATACTGCGTACTGCATCCCTTGAAAGTAAGTATGCTTGATGCTGCGTGCTCGATGCTGCGTGCTTAGTGCTACGTGCTTGGTGCTGTATGCAGCGATACGCGCAATGGATAAGGTAATGTGCTAAATAGAGGTAATTCGGTCGATTCTACCGGTGTCTTTCTAGATGGATTGTAGTCTCTATGCTTAGTTGGTGCTGATCATTCTGCTTGATTCGTTGCTGGCTTCTATGGCCTTCTCTCCAGCCTTCCACTGGTTCTATGGGTTGAATTTTGGCGTGCTTGCTCGATACCTTCTCTTTTAGCCTGGGGGCTTTGACTTCGCGTTTCCGCTTTTTGCGGATGCGGTCGACCTAGGCCTCGACGTGCTAAATACCGACCCGGACCTATCGGTTTCCCGGTGGGCGCTTCTTCCTTAGAGTTAGTACTCGCTCTGCGTGTTCTTTTTTTGCTCTTGCGAGAGATAGTAGTCTCGTCGGCCCTTCCACTTTGACGTTTGGCGGTTGTAGATGACCGGGGATTTCTACGTGGAATAGATATAGTAGAAAGGGTCTTAGATTCTATGTCCGTAGATGGGTCTTTATCGGTAGCCGGGTCGGAGAGATGAAGACTGTGAAAAGACGACGCGGATGTGGATGAAGACGGAGAAAGTACCTATCGATGGCGACCTGGTAGATATTTAGTATATGATGTAGTAAAGTCGGCTGATTTATACGTGGTTGATACTTGAGGTTGATTCGAGCCTCGATGGCCGGAGACGTCGACGAAGGTCTTACGTTTGAGCCACTGGTGGACGTGCTAGACGTGCTGGAGTTATCGTTATCGTCGTCGAAGAGGGCGTTCTTCTTTGACTACTCGCGGCTTAGGTTAGTTCGCATTTCGATAGGATACTATCCTTATATGTCAACATTACTATGTTAAACTTGCCGCTCAATTTCGGACCTATATTGGTATAAAGATGAAGGAATAATTACCGGCCAACTGCTGGGCCGACCGAGCCGGAAGAACCTGGTAGGCTTGGAATGATGGTATAGTAAGGTGGTTGAATGTCGAAGTGTAAACACCCTAAAGTAAAATGGCGGTTATTTGTGTAGTAGTGATGTTAAGTATAAAATCTCGTTGTTTTAAATTTCTCGTGGACGCGAAACACTTTCAACTAGAAATGGTACCATTAGTTGTACCAATCTATTAGGGCTGCCGAGTAAGTGTGTTAAGAAAATATTCGGGTATATTGGTATACGGAATAGGACAGAATCGGAGGGAAGCACGCCAAGGAGCCTATTATATTAATATGGTAGACTTGGGAGGGGAAGATTGTTGATAGGGAAGACGAGAGGGGAGATTGTCGAGAGGGAAGACGAGAGGGAAGACTGTCGAGCGGGAAGACTGTCGAGCGGGAAGACTGTCGAGCGGGAAGATGGTCCTGCTATGCTGCTTTTTCAGAAAGGTTCGACGTAATATATTAAGGTGTTATGTTTATCAATACACTAGAGTAAATGAACTTTAAGTTGTTCCCTCTGTTACTCTCTAAATATTCGAGTTAAGTCTCTCTATATAACGGTATCGTGGTTAACCACTGAATTACGATATGCCCTTGCCTTCCCTTGCCCTTTACCCTTGTCCTCTTTTGTTCCGTGGTAGATGCTAGGTTTATATGCAATACTCAACGCGCGGCAAGGGTAACTGCTAGTGGAATAGACGTTCTTGTAGTTATATCGCGCCAACTCTTTTTTGTACTTCTGATATAAACGTTAGTGGTCCGGACTAACCGTGCGCGTAAGAAAACATATCTCCAATAATCTGCTGTACTTGGCCTGGTCCTTAGATGAGCCCCAATCCTACGGCCGCCGTCGTTCCTGCTAGAGGGTCGCGAGGACACTAGCTTTGCCGACAAACTCTTTGGCCGGATCTTCGTTCGTGGTGGACGGGTGTCGAAGCTCGAGCAGCGACTGCCTTATGGTCTGGACTAGGTTCCTGGTGTCCTAATGTATAGTGCTAGTTATCAGGACGTTAGTGAGCGAATATGGCGCGTGGATGCGACTCAGCGGGATTACGAGTGTATCTCCCGGACGTAGGAGGATTGCTATGGGACATTAGTTCGGACAGAGCTGTTCGGATTCTGCCTATGCCGCGATCTCATTATCCTCGAGGTGCGGCTACGTCAGCTAAAGCTTTTCCCCTTCGTCGTAGGTAATAACGGTGATAACCCCGTGATGGTCTATGTGCGGCATAGAAAAAACCCCTTTCTTCTCGTAGATCTGAAACCCCTCGTAGCTAGATAGATCCTTAGATTCGGAATCCACCTCTTTCTCGGCGCCTTGGCTCCCCGTCACCACCTTTATCACCTGATAGTTGGACTCTTGGGCGAAATACTAGGGCTAAGGGTTCGCTTTAAAATAGTGGAGGTTCAGGAAATTTAAGGGCATCTCCGAATCGGCACGGAAAAGTTCGATAGCCTCTGAGCCAATCATAGGCTCGGGCAGGACGTCGTTATCGCCTTCGGCCGCTCTTTCGTAGGTGTGGACGTCGATGTTTAGCTTAGTGCTAAGATAGTCGAGGTAGTCATTTAGTTGGAGTAGGTGTAGTGCATAGGTAGCCAGGTCCTTTGGAATCAGTATAGGGATTATCGGCGTACTATTCTTAAGTAGCGTATACGCGTTCTTGTCGGACGTGTACACTAGGTCGTAACTACGTGCCTCTATATCGAAGTTTTTCGGTGTTATCGCCTATATCACCTTTTCGCTATAAGGGATATATGTAGGGAGGAAGGCCTTTTTTATGGCTAGTCGATAGAGGGGTAGTTCTCGCGAGAGTCGGTTACCGCTACCATTACTAATAGTCCGTTGTAGGTTACGTAGTTAGCGATATACCCGTTTTTGCGCGGCCCGACAAAGTTGGAGATAGTTACCCGTAAAGGTAGGCTTGATAGTGGTGGACGCCGCGCGCTTGGAGCTAGCATTCTAACTGTCGACCTTAAGCTCGTAGATAATATCTTGGCTTGGATGGACGTGCTCGTGATATTGCTTAATATATCTGCTTAGCTGGCTCTTAACAAAACTACGTCGATATGATCGGTACCTTAGGCGTTGGCCCTTGAATTAACGTTTTAGGATTTCTAGGTATTTGCGTTGGATATAACGACTTAAATTTCGAGTGTACAAGGGTTTAGGACACTACGGACACTGTTCTTTCTTTGCCATCGTGATGTGGTCGTGAGATAAAGGGATGAAGGATCTGATGGACTAAGGAAGGAGGGAAGGAGAGTGAAATTGCGATCATTGTTGTATTTCTTTTGTTTGTGGTGATTAAGTGGTTGGGTGGGCGGCCTACGCGACGCTGCGCTAAGCCTTTCAAAAGTTTAGGGGTGCTGCTATACTGGTATAGGGAAGCTACTTTGTTATTTATTTCTGTATAATTAGCTCCGCGGCAACCCACGAAATCAGTATGAAGGATATCTTACGAAGTAATCATGGCTCGTTATCCCCTAGGGTGGAGGCTAATAGGTATATAGGTAGGAAAACCTACCGAAAGCGTAAGTAAGGTCCCTCGCGACATTACAAGATCTAATATAATCCTTCGATACACTTGAAATATAGGACGTTGGAATGGTTGACAGCATGAATTCGTGTAATGGGAGTAAGAACGATTGAGCCCAAGGCTAGGAAGATTGAGGTTAAGAAGGCCAAGGTAGGCAAGAATAAGGTAGGAAAGAATAAGGCAGGCAAGAATAAGGCCGATAAGAACTAGGCAGATAAGAAGAAGACCTATAAGCAATAGAGCAAAAAGCCTCGACGTATTATAGGTTATATGGTTGATGGGATAGTCGATGGAAGAGAATTACAGTCGATCGTTAGATTAATTACCTCTGCTTAAAAGAGTTATAATGATCGGATTAGGGCCGCCTAGGAGGAAATGCGGTCAAATTAGATAGGATAGTACTATGGTACCGTGAATGATGATAGCCAACATAACTTGTTCCGTCCCTTAACGGGTATCGATCTATCCTTCCCTTTCAAGTATGGACGCGATAGAAGATAGTATATAACCGAGCCGTTTGATTAGTAAAGTCCCACTAGTGTTGGATTTCCCGTACCTTCCCCTTAGGAAATATACCATCGTAGAGTACGAACGCCCTATCAACCCTCTAGACCGCGAAAAAGTGTGAACCTCGACCGCGACCCGCCTGAAAAATGGCACCCTGAGCATAGTACGATATCTTGGTGTACTGACGGTGGCGGTCTATGTAGCTTAGCGTTAATGGTATGAACGGGTCGGAAGGTTGACGGTGCCGGGTTACCTTAAGATTGTCGGCAAGGTGGACGATTATGGTGGGTGGCATTCGATCGAGGACTTATAAAATTGATATCTGTGTCCGTGTATATCTATCTATATTGGAGCAACCTTTAGTGGGTCGCTGGTGGGACTGGTGAGTTTGGAATAGCTCTAAAATATAGTCGTTGGTGGCGAGGCTCGAAATGGTGATGCTTAACCGTCGGGTTGGTACTAAGGCTACGCCGCAGCGGATCTTGTCGTCGTAGTAGTAGACTACCCGCGCGCATATATAAGAACATTGGGGCAAACCCGCTAGGAGGGTATCGATTACGCTGTGCAGGGGCAAAGGATTTGGCGTAGGTCCGAATTTGTCCGGGTCGTAGTTGTGTAGGGCGGTTCGGAGAGTATCCCTAGCCGCCCCGCGACTCTCGATGCTGAGGTTACCCTATTTCCTTAGCGATACCCTTCGTATAACCTAATTAGGCAAGGGCAGTTCTCGTCGATAGCTTAGTGTCACCTGGTCGAGCTGCACTCTCTAGGTATCGAGTATATTCCCGGTAAAGATAAGGTAGTCAATAGCGTAGGAGTTTTGCGACTAGACCGGCCCATAGAGATATCTTTTCACACTATCACCTTTACTTAAAGGGACAGTACTATCGACGTAGTTCCAAGTCGCCTAAAAATCCCGGAAGACGGAGCATTTCTTGCCCTCGATATACTCGAACCGTCTTTCGTTGGGTAGCGCGTTAACGCTACGTTTAATGGCTTAACGACCGAGCTGCTCGAGGATATATAAGGTGGTTGGGATTCGCTTATAGAGGGTCTCGATATCTAAGGCGGGGGCGGAGAGATCGATATCTAGAATATTTTTTCGTGATGCTCTGTATAACGCTTAGTTAGATATGGTCTACTCGAGGTCTCTCTGATAACTTATCGTCGTCACTTACTCTTTCTGATAGTTATTGAGCCACCAAACCGCCCCGACCGCGAAAAGCTAAGGTATACTTTAATTGGCGCGATTGTCGTCGTCGAAGTCTTTAGATCCGGGAGCTCGTGGTTAAAGATCTCGTCCAGTGGCTAGGCAGTAATAAGTAGGGCGACAAAAATACCTCGACTAAGTATAAGTCCGAAGGTAAGGGATTGGAGGTCTGGCATACCAGTATGTTAAGGCCACCGTTTTGGCCGCCACATTTGCACATCTGACCGCGCGTCTTTGACTTCCCTAGGCACTCCCACCCTCTCTTTAGATTTCTCTGCTGTGTTCCATAACCTTTCTTATTTTTTGAACCTAGTGACCCTCTTATACCCCGATATAGCCGTTATATCTTTAAATATACCTACCCGCGCCCCTTCTACTATAGCCGACCACCCTTTCTCTTAGCTAAAGAACCTTGTGGACAAAAGGGCCTACTATCACCTAGTCTATATTGACCAAGGAGAAGTGGAAGGAGCATGGAAAGCCCGAGTATCGGTAAAGACCGGTAGTGATGCTGGGAGCCCTGAACTAGCGGCTGAGGCGTGCGCACTAAAGAAGTTACAAGTAAAGAAGCTCGCCGCCGGCGTAGTGATGTAGAAGATCAACGAGCGTAAGTCGTCTATATCCTAGACCACTTAGGGCGATGGATAGGTAGTAATTGACGCGTCGAGCAGCTCTTATCTCTCTCTCCGACACGGATTCTAGATATTCCTCCGATGGTACGGTTAACGTCGTCAACATCGAACCAAAAATAACGAAGAAGCAAAAAAGAGTGCTAGAATAGGCTGGGGCTTATCTAAAGGCGCTTAAGGAATCCGCGCTTAGAGGACGTATTATCCTCTCGATTGACCTCGAAGTGGCAATTTCCACCTCGGGCGACGAGGTCTTGGAGGTTGGTATTGCTTAGGTATATCTATCCTAGCCGTGCACTTCGGAGCGTTGTTATTATCTAGTCGTCGAGGAAAATGCTTATCTGTATAATGCTGGCCGGTATAACTAGGTGGATAATTTTCTGTTTGGTCGTAGCGAACGCATCAAGAAGGAGGACGTTACCGGGCGTATACACCGGATTATGCAGCCCTTGCTGGTATAGGCTAATAATGTCTGCCTCGTGGGCTACACCATTGGCAACGATCTTAAATGGTTATGTAACGTTAACGTCGACGTAGGCGAGATACTGGCCGGAGTCGAAATCTGCGATATCGGTCAAGCCTACTAGGCAATAAGAGGAGAGACCTAGCTAACTGGCTTGGGCCGTATAATGGCTGCGTACTATCTCCTAAACTAGAACGCTTATAATGCGGGCAACGATGTATACTACGGTGTATAGGTATATAGGAAGATGATGGAGACTTTTGAAGCCGTGCAGTGTTTAGCTATAGCGAACGACGGTGCTACGGGCTAAATACTTCGACCTTACCAAGTGTTCGTCGATTATGCGCTCGAGCCTAGATTCTTTATATACGCGTATAGATCTTATTGGTTTCATTAGATTAGAATAATAAAAGGTAAAGCCTATACCGCATTGTGTAGAGTTAGCCTATCAAGTCTAGCTCCCTTTTCCCTTTCCGTGCCTATGTCGATGCCAGTCCGATTGACTGCCTCCACGTATGTCGTTATTTGGAAGAAGTTGTCCTGAAGATAATGACTAAAATCTATGAAAGAGGTCTATATATAAACCCTCAATTGGTGGTTTTGGTCACTATACCGTGGGAGGGATCTACTTGGTAGCCTCGAGTTGATTAGGGTGGTTTCGAGGCTGGAAGGAGGTTGAGGAGACTGCCATATCAATATAATAGGGTGGCAAGTAGCAAGGGGAAGTTTGTCGAGAGGGGGACGAGTGTCGAGGAGTCTACCATATTTATATGATAGGGTAGCAAGTATCAAAATCGACCGTTATAGCAAAGTTGAATAATCTGGTCAATCTCTTGAGAAATGAAGCTGCCGAAGAAGGCACTACGATTATACAATTGACATGAATTTATTAAAGCGCCTCCTGATCTTCTAGCACTTTGGATGGACATTTTGACCTGCTCCCGAATGCGCTGGTATCTCTACTCTAATTTTTGATTTAGTTATCCTTATTAAAGGTTATTAAATCGATGACGCTATCCGTGACGGTCTCGGCCTTCTTTTGATACTTGGGCTGCTTATTGTCTTTAACGGAGATGGACGATGTAACGGAGGTGGATAATGACGACTCGTATTCCGACTCGCTGCCGCTTTTGAGGAGATCGTTCCGAAACTGAGGTTCTTTATCTAGTAAGGTCTTAGTTAGGTTGTATTGTAGGGTTAAGTCGGAGTTGGGAGTTGATGGACTTACCACTTGGCTCGGAGAGGACGGTACACTGAAGAGTATGCATCGCGGTTAAGGCGACCTTGGCTTTCGCGTACTTCTTGCCCCCACTAGTGGCGGTAAACGTCTAGGTTTGTGGGCGGCTGGTGTAATATACAACGGTGATAGTCGCTCGATAATATCCACTGCCGACTTCCTCAAACTAGAATTCTATATTCTATAGATAGCGTTTCTGCCGTAGCTGATTTAATTGTGAGACGGGACAGTCGGTGCTAAATACGAGGTATGGCATGATGGAAAGAATCGATTGGAGAAGAGACCGATATATGGTATGATGGGGGTGGACGGGACTATATCTAATGAAAAAGAAAATAGTCTGGTGGTGGTGGTCTCGACATTGCGGTGTTGACACATCCCAATTCTTTCCGGGCCTTGGCGTAATATATCGATATAATAATCAATCTTCCCCGCCGTGGTCTACTATACTTATATGGTAGGCCACTCGATAGCCTTCTATACTCGACAATCTTCCCTACCTTGATCCACTATACTAATATGGTAGCCCCTCGATATCCTAACCCTCGTTGTCCTTTTCTACGGCTAAGCCGTCTAAAGGGTGGTCCGGCTAGTCCTTCTATAATAGCGATAAGCGGGATATATTGTATCAAAGGGCGAGAAAGGCTCGCTTAGCTATTTGGATCAATACTTGCTAGTGGTAGATTGCCGTATATAGGCTAAATTTTACTTTATTGGATTGTTGGACTGATATACTTAGGGGGGGAGGGGAGGGGAGGGGAATCGAAGATATTACTGGTATATGGCAGATATTGTTTAAGAACGTTTCTGGCTTAATTCATATTGTTTTCTAGATGAAATAACGGGTATACTCTATGGGTATAACTCCATTATCCTATTTCTAAGAGTCATGGTGGCCGAAATCGTAGCTAGACGGCTCCATCTTACGGCTAGGTGAGAAGCTATCACTTTATAGATTTAGCACTAGTCTTCTTGCCGCGACCTTTCTTGCTTGCTTTCATGTATTTGCCTCCACGCTTGCGTTTATTGCCAGCGGTTAGGCTCGATATTAACTTAGTTGAGTAGGGCCTTGACAAGACTTTGCCTTTTACCGTGTCTTACAGTGTTCGACTAAGTGACTTCTTGCTTGGCTACTCGATAGGTGTAGCCTCTAATAAGCGAAAGGTAACCTTCGCCTTCTTCTTCGGCTTCACTTTATTGGCACTGTTATCACTCTCTTCTGCTCTAGATTGCTTATTGTCACTACTGTTGCCCTTATTATCTTTCTCGTCGCTCTTATTATCTTCCTTGTCGCTCTTATTATCTTCCTCGTCGCTCTTATTTATATCTTCGTTGGTGCTGCTGTCGTCTCGCTCGGCGTCCTCTAAGCCTTCTAAATTGTTAGTTATTAGTATAAGGGAAGAGAAGGACGACAGTTCTTATAGCGTGTAATATACTCGTAGACCTTCGTTCGCGCTGCCTGACTATCCTTAGCCCCTTTGATATACTGCTGTGATAATGCGTAGACCTATATCACCGAAGTTAAACGTATGTTATAATGATACTCTTCGATGATTTCCTACCTTACGAATAGACTCCTTGATATCGTTAAGGTTGACCTTCTTTGCCTTCGCTATCGTGTATCGAAAGCAATATTTAATAGACTCACTGTGTCGCGAAACTCTAGATGACCTTTAAATGATGGACGATGACTAGGTGGAATAGGGTTTGTGAAAATTTAGGGTAGGAAGATAGCACCTTTACGGTGCTAAATTTATGCTAAGGCCGCTATTGATTAGGTGACCGAGGAGTGCGCCCTACTATTACGAAGGATCTAAAGGTTAGGTAGAGTGTGGTTGAAGTCTCCAATGAGCATTCTATTCAGTTAATTCTAAGAATCTTATGTACGAGGTCTGGTTCGAGGAGGTAAACGAACTCGATCAGCCACTGCAGTAGCATCCTAACTTTTAAGTCAAGCCTTTTTGGGCTTCTTGGTGGGAGTAGAGTAGATCTCTATATCCTCGTTGGCCTTATCGATGGCTCGTTGTCTGATTTTCTCACCCTTGGTCTTCTTGGTCTTCTTGTTCTTCTTGTTCTTCTTCTTCTTTTCCTTTGCCTTCTCCCGCTTTAAGGCCTTTACCTTCGACTTGATGCTCTTAATACGCTTCTTCTCTCTTTCTAGCTTCTTCTCGGCGGAGGTGATTTTGGTGGTGGTAGAGGCGTCAAACGAGACGTCGTTGGAAGAGACGCGGGAACCTATCTCACTAGTCTCACTGGTCTTACTGGTTCTACTGATGTCACTGGAGCTAGACGATTCCGATTCGTCTTCGTTCGAGTAGGTGTTACTGGTGTCTTCCTCTGGACGACGACGCTTGGTACTTCTAGCTAGGCAAACAATCAGTAAATACTCGAGTCGAATCAGCACTCTCTAATGTACTGTGTGACTTGGGCGTATTCGAGGCACCTTGGGACTTGGTGGGGGTGGAACGGGCGACTTTGGTTTTGGTGGGGGTCTTTAGGCTCTTCATTTGTTGTCAAAATTAGCCAAGAAAATAATATTTCCGAGGGGGCGGGGAGGTTAGGTTTATACGATGGCCTTCGCCTTGGTCTTTGAACTAGACATTTCGTTAGAGTCGCGTTTGTAGATAGTAGAAGGGTCAATGTGTTTAACTATGAGATGAAATGAAGAATAACGATAAGGAATTAATTTCGTTCAACTCTTAGACTTCAAAATTTGGGTAAAATACCTCAGCTGTAGATGGCTTAGCGGTTAAGCATACCGGTATGGCACACTCGAGCCATGTTGCTATCCTAATTTTTTACGATGGCTTGGCGCAATATACCGATATAACACGCCTATTGTTGTTATTGTTATTGACATCCCAATTAATTTTCCTGGATACTCCTACCTTTCCATCTCTCGGCAAGATATCGTAACTCGCTTTAATTCTCTTAATTAATACAATTCTTCTTACGATATTGACGATTGCCTTCTCCCCCTTAATATAGCGGCGACTACACTAAATAGAAATTGGACTTAGTAGGTAGCCAACGAAGATAGGATTATCCCACTAGACTCGCCACTAAAGGCGGAATAAGCAATAATTATTAGTTAGGTAAGATAGATCCGCGCGTCCCACAATAACTCGCATATACGGCCACTAATACTCGTCCTATATAGGTGGTACGATAGATCGACGCGGGTCTATAAGACGTAAGCGACCTCGAGAAAGAAGCCTTCCTTACCGCTGTGGTTTACTTTGCCGACCGGTGCGCCGTGAACCATGAGCTCGAGATCGACCTTAGCGAGGCTTTGGATCGGCCGGACGCGGCGTCGGACGATAAGCTGGATAACGACGGTCGCGAGCTCGGAACCCGCGGGCGTATCGATCCGGCTAGTGACTCGGACGGTGACTCGGATAGTGTAGAGGACGATGAAGAGTAGGCTCGTAGACTGGAACTTCGTAAACTGACCTTGAGTTTTACCCCGGACTATGACGTGGAAACTATGACTGTACGGCGTAACGAGTTTATTAATTTACTCGCGAGAGTGGACGTGTCCTAGTCTGCTGTCTTCCTTGACTAGTAAGGTTGATTGAAGATCTACGCCTCGAGGGTTAGTACGTTTAACGATGAGGATATCCGTCGCATTGCTAACTTTCTCTTTTACGATATGCTGGGGGCCCCTGCGTATACTCGTATAGTGAACCTTACTAAGTGGTGGAACGATATAGTTGATGGTGATGCTGCGCTGGCGGAAAGAGCTAGGCTGGCTAGCCGATAAGTGCGATATCCGAAGGTAGCCCGTGAGCTGTTTGACGGCTGGGCGGCAGCTGAGCAGTCTACGCTACGGACGAATAATTTCTATCGGGCGTTGACGGGCAACCTAGGCCGCGTTCGAGTCCTACAACAGTATCTGAAGCTGGTTAAGTACGGGAAGAGGAACCTAAAGGGTGTTCCCGAAGCCGTATAAGCCGTCGGCGTACCTATGAAGGGTCGGTGGACCTCTCGCATTAAGTAGTACATCTAGATTGTTCTGGGCCTACCAGGTTAGAACTAGCTCAACAACCGGCTGTAAGAGGCGTAAATAGTGAGCTCTTTCTCGTCGCGCTGGGGCGTAGGCGTGGTTGTCCTAATGCCGGTCAACTTTATCTCCTTGTAAGTCTCTCTGTGCCTCGGAGCCTCTACTGAACGGTGCTAATATAACCCTAGCTTCCGACCCTTTGGCGTGGTTAAAGTGAATGTCATCGCGAAGACCTTATAGAAGGTCCTTCGTACGGAGCTACTTATGGAGATGTGCGATAACCTTAATTAGTATATTATTAACGCCGTTAGAAACGGTAGACCCCTTAAGGTCAAGTTTACGACTATATAAGGAGACAACCTATAAAGCCGGATTAAGAACGCTCTGTTCGAGACTGATAGTGACGACGACGCCGAGATAGTGGACGCGGAGAACTAAGAGAAGCTTGAGGATAGTATTAACCGCCGTTGCGGCCAGCTCGTTGGGGTCAGAAGTCTATACGTGTAATCGTTTACCCGTGGTGACCAAGGGGTGAGGAAAGGACTTGGCTTAATTGGAGCTTACCCATTATTATATATTAGAGGTCGATACGAAAGAACTATACCCCTAGCTAGTGTAATATAAACTCTATAAACAATACCCTTAGGCATCAGTATGAAGAACTTAATCGATCGATACGCTTTGTAAGGGTCTACTATATTAGTATGATAGACTAAGTAAAGGAAGATTGTCGATAGGGGAATGTTGTTGAAACATTTAATCCTAGATCTTAACCCTTAAGCATTTAGTATCGAGTATATAGCGATATACACCATTAAGTATACAGCGAGTATATAGCATCAGGCCTATGTAGCGAGCACGTAGCATTAAGTATATAACGAGTATATAGCATTAAGCATACAGCATTAAGTATATAGCATCAAGTATACAGCATTAAGCATACAGCATTAAGCATATAGCATCAAGTATACAGCATTAAGTACGCAGTATACAGCATATAGCACTAAGCACGTAGCATCAAGTATACAGCGAGTATACAGCATTAAGTATATAGTATTAAGCACGCAGTATATAGTATATAGTATTAAGTATACAGCATTAAGTATATAGTATCAAGCATACAGCATTAAGTATACAGTATTAAGTATTTAGCGAGTATATAGTACCAAGGATACAGCGAGTATACAGCATTAAGTATAAAGCGAGCATATAGTATTAAGTATAGAACGAGTATATAGCGTTAAGTATAGAGCGAGTATGTAATATTAAGTATATAGCGAGTATACAGCGTATAGTACTAAGTATATAGTATATAGCACGAAGTATATAGTACGAAGTATATAGCACTATATAGCGAGTATATAGTATTAAGTATACAGCGAGTATACAGTATTAAGTATAGAGCGAGTATATAGTATTAAGCATATAATGAGTATATAGTATTAAGCACTAAGTATATAGTATATAGTACGAAGTATATAGCACTATGTATACAATATTAAGTACGTAGTATCTAGTATACATTATATAGCACTAAGTATAGTATACTTTCAATAATGTATTATATACTATATAGTACGCAGTATATAGTATAAAGTATACAGTATTAAGTATATAGTATACACGTAGCATCGAGTATATAGCACCATATATATAGCGCTAAGTATACAGCACCAAGCACGCAGTATTAAGTATACTTGCTTTTAAGGATATAGTACACTATTTTATCTAAGGCTTGGCATACTAATATAATGGACGTCCCCTTCTCTACGCTAACCCTACGTCTAGTCTTTATTTTGCCCTACTTTATAATCGTCGCGACTCTTCCTCCCGTAAGACCTCGACGTTCGACTCTTTACCTATTTCTCGTCTATCCCTTATATTTCTGATATACTTTGGAGTTCCTTACCTCGGTTCCTAACTATGCCCCTTATTGAAGCCGTTGGTGTAATCTACTAGGTTAATCGTAATCTTTAGGCGTATATATAAAAATATCTATTATCTTTATCGCTAACGAAGCCCGTAGAGCTATACGTGCTGGCGTCTCGGTTTAGGATATAAAGGCGAGTAGAGTAGCACTCGAGAACTTCTGCACGAAAGTCGGCCTTCGCCTAGGCGATCTCCGTGGCTATGGTTATCTCGCCCTCGCTCGAGGAATTAACCCGATACCATCAGAAAAGAATTTCTAGTACTCCGAGGGTACCGTGGCGTCTATCCTTCGCCCTATCATGGCTACGTGGGATTAACTAGATGAAACTATTAACTCGAGTCGAGACAACGAGAAACAGAGGTACCGATATAGTCTAATCTAGTTAGACTTATTGTGTGCTATTGACTATGCCATTTTTGTCGGGCTGATGCTCGATGTTGGAAGGATATAGATCGACCAAGTTAGCCCGTAAGATCTTCTGAAGGAGCCTGTCCCGTCTTTCCTGATGCGTAAGATCGTGTCTCGGTATTGGGGCTAGTTGGACGACACCGCCCGCAGCAAGATGCGCGATTATCTCCGTGACGAGCTGTGTCGTTTCGACCCGGTATCCTTCTATCTACTATCGAAGGGGAATCTCGTGGCCGATGTTATTAATACATGTTTCTACGGGGTCTCGTAGGTAAGCTATATAAGTGTTAGGGTAACTCGATACTATAACGGCGTATATATAGTTAACAACGCCACCGTACCTCGGCGGAATAACTGTATCTATATTGGTTAAGTACCGATCGGTGCTTACGTTTAAGCACGGTTCAGCCCGACGATAGACTAAGTGTCGGGTCGGGCCAAAGATATACTCTACGCCTATAACGAGGGGATATATCTATATTCTATAACGATATAGCTTATAATCCTAGATAGGATGCCTCTATATCTCGTCGTGCACGTCGCTAGGGTCGTGGATAGTCCCTCTACTTGATCCGTCGACCTATACCAAGGTATCACTATCACTTACCTCGACCGCCGCTACTAGCCACGCTTAATTTCATATCGCGCCGTTGGTGCCGTACTGGCCGAGGACATAGCCCTCGCCACCTACTTTCTTATTGTCTAGCACCTAGAAGACGAATACGTTCTCTACGACGGCATGAAAAACAACGGGAGGATCCGAAGGATTTAAGGCTAATGGGATCTAGGGATAGTATCGTGCCGTATCGTTACCATTTTCTTTCAGGTAGAAAGTGCGGTCGGTACTAGGCGTTAAGGATAGTATGCACTATATTGCTCGAGCACCTAAGGGTGCGGCTCTATGAAGATCGTAGGCCGGCCAAGGCTGCCCGCCAGCGCTGCCTAGAGGTCGTCTAAAACAACGCTATATCTTCGTCTATATCTACGTCACTAGCCTCGAGGTAGTCTTACACGACTTCTTCATCTATATCTACGTCTATCTCCACGTTATTAGCCTCGAGGTAGTCTTGTACGACTTCTTTATCTATATCTTCGTTTATCTCTACGTCACTAGTATCGAGGTAGTCTTATACGACTTCTTTATCTATAATATTAATATCCTACGTCTCATTATCCGTCTATTCTACCTCGATAGCCGTAACCTATACATTACTCGCTATACGGACATCGTCGTCGATAATACCTTTCTAATTCACACTAGCGTAGTTAACACAAATCACCCGCCCTTCACGCTCGTGGATAACTCGGGCAAATTCTTGGACCATTTGTCGGTAGCCCGGTATTTTGAGCGCTGTCCCTATTACTAGTAGTACGTCGGGCTTAAGCTCGATATCCTCGTGCTAACGCTCTACTAACTAAGTACTGTCGAGATACTCTTTACCGTATAGTATAATATTCGGTCGTAGTGTGCCTATGGTCTAGGTTCGTTTACCCTTAGCTACTCGCTTCGTATGTAACCGCCGATAGTCTAGGCACGGCGTTGATATGCCTTCACTTGCGTCTTTCTATATTTCGTCCGTCTAGGGCGACCGATATACGTATATTGTATAGCGTAGTAACATTATATTACTGTATAGCTAAATGACACTATAGCTTGCTCCACTGCCTTTACTGTCCGACGCAGTAGAACTAGTCCATACGGTGTACAGGCCGATACGCTGCTCGAGATAATCGATGTTCTGCGTGTAGCAGCGGATCAGAAGCCCTCGGTCGTTGAGCCGTCGAAGGAAATGGTGCGTTCGACTGCTATCCTAAATACGGCAAATTCGATGCTTTAGCGCCGCGGCGAATTAATAGAAAACGGGCTATGTTGCTAGCTGTACTAGTATATCGACGTTAAATAAGTCTCGACCTCTAACCTTGGCGGCTATTGACAATACGTTGATTTTATTATAGAGGTCGTTGATAAGAGTATTCGCCTTAGTATTATGTATGTTATCTAGTGAGCGGAAATCCTGTGCTCAAAATATTAGTTGCTATAGCCTAATCTCTCGGAGACTTTATCCCGTACTAGAAGGCCGCAGCTACGACTGATCCCGGTACCCGTGATAACAATATAGCGAGCGCCGTGTAGGAGCGACGACATTGTCGATAATCGATCTATATCGTTACTAGTGATTACTTTAGGATCCATTGTGGTAATAGGCGCAGTATAATATTGGTTCGAGTTATCGACGGCCCTAATCTATATCCTAGAAAACTGGGGAGCGATATTCTAAAATAAACGTATTCACGTGATCCTTTTACCACTTATATATACCGGTATATCAAGGCGATTGTGGACGCCCTAGGCCACGGGCACGTAACCTAAAGCGCCTACGGTAGGGTTTTAGGGTGTTTGCTTACTCGACAGTATATATTACCCCTTACTTCTATAGTATATCCCTTTCCCTCCCCCTTAGCTTATTACTCCTATATCTATACTTCTCTTCCTTCTAGGTATCTGGGCGATTTCGTTATGGCCGCGTCTTCCTCCTCGACCTTTAGTCGCTAGATTATAGAGGAGGTCTATACTATCTTGTGTCGAGTATCTATCTTTCCCCTACTGATCTCTTATATTAGAGTCTCTGAGAGGCCCTAGCCGCCGTTGTACGTTATAAGCCTATCGGAGAGGCTATCTACCGTCTAGTATACGAAGGTAGGACCGCGACCAGGAACCCTACCCCGGAAGTCGTAGTACTAAACAACGGTAGTGGTCTTTGCTAGACGTATCCCTCTACCCCCCTTAGCGACCGTAAGGTCGGCCATAACCTCTTGTCCCTCGATTATAAATCGTCCACTTCCGAGGAAGCGGATAGAAGATCGGTATCCTCCTAACGAACCGACTCGCCTGGCTGCGAGCGTCCCTTCGACGGGAACGAAGACATTACCTACTTTATCCCTAACCTCGAACGAGGCCGCGAAACCGGCGAGGGAGAATAGCGACGAGGACGACGAGGAACCTCGCCGTATGAAGCGCGTCCGACCGGCGGGTCATAAGCTATCGAGTATAAACGGTGTACCTAATCGCCTAAAAGGCTTGGCTATTGCGACGCGGACACCCGGAAAGCACGGATATAAGAAGAAAAATAGGAAATTAAGAAAGATGTTATAGATATAGGTATAAATATATATTCATCGGGATAATATTAATGTCTATTATATTGATATAATAGAGGTTAGATAATAGGCGCTTGTCTTAAGCGGTGGCCTATGCCTACTCGGTGTACTTTAGGCCTATACTAGCTATAGCCTCGGGGGCCGGCTCGCTAATACCTACCCCGTAAAGTTATCCTGCTCCCGTAGAAAAGAGTTAGCCAGCGTATATATATTTAGGGTAGGCGCTATCCTACGATAAGGTTGCCTAAATAGACCCCGCCCACTATATACTCAACGCCTTTCACTTTTCTTCGTTATTGTTCTAAATTCTACCTTCGCGTCCGATGTCCTTGACTTGATTCTAATGTCCTTCTATAAGTGACAATAGATAGTTATAGCCACTAGAACGTAGGTACTACCTTGAAGACCTTTACTATCTTATTCTAATCTATCAACTAGATCCCTATAGCCGCTATTCAACGCCTGCGCCGGTGTATAGAATAACTCCTCGAACACGACCCTTCCGGCGCTTCTATCTTGCTCCTAGCTTCTGAAGGTAGACGTATCCTAATATTTCGAACGATCTCTCGTGGCTAACTGCGACTCTAGCCGTCTACGGACGAGCTCATCGAGAGCTCCCCGCGAGCGCCGACGTCGACACTCTACTCGTACTCTACTAGATATAGGTGGTGTAGTCTCGTCTCCCGCTGTCCCCGATAGTGAAAGACAATTAGATAAAGTTATAGAAGAGCAGGTATACGCGAGATGACAACGATCGTCCTAGCCCGGTCTACGGTGTACGACCACCGTCACCGAATCGAGAAAGGTCGATCGATCATAACGACTACGGCTCGGGGGAGAATGCTAGGACCCGCGACAACGATATCGTCGACCCGTTACGTCGATCTAATACTCCTCTTACGCGGCTGTCGCCTTAGACGATTACGCCTCGGTATCGTTAAGTACTAGAATTGCCATACCTACCTACCCTCTCGTAGGATAAGGACGGTCCAAAGGCAGGCGAACCGACTAGCGAGACTCACTTGGAATCGAGTATCGCCACTCCTAACTTCTCCTATATGATCGACGAAACAGATCTCTTTCGTCGTATTGACGAGTTAATCAATAAAAGCCCGATACCGTCTCTCGTACTGACTAGTTATGTCGAAAAGACTCCAATGGAAACCTTAAAGCCTACGTCTCTACGTTTTAGACTATACCCTCTAAATCTGCTACCCTCTCCACGGTCTAAAGACACTACGACTCTGACCGCTACGGTCGTATTAGGACGTTCGACCTACGTCACCGTTAAGACTCGCTCGTCGATCGCGCGTCGCGCGAAACCGCGCCGGAAAGCTGTTAAGGACTCGGAAGAGACGCTATTGTAACCCCCTAGCCGGTTGGGTCCGGTTATGTAGTCACTATAGAAGAGTACATTAAATTCTGAAGAAGGTTAGGCGAGCTCTTCGGCGATTTATATCCGATCGCTAAGAGTAATAACGTCTTCTAATGAGACGACGCTACCCGTTACTACTACGAAGAAGAGACCGTTGCCGACCCCTTCCTCCTCTAGTAGATAGGTTAGGTTCGGCCGAAAGTCGAAACGACCACGCCTTAAAGTCGAACCTTAAGCCGATGCGAATGGATTTGAGACGCTACTTTTAGTATCTCGTCTTATCGACGATATTATATAGACGTCTTTAATTCTCTATCTATATTAGATAGTTACCCTGTAAACTTGATAGCTAGGTAGCCTCGGCCGATAAGCATAAGTATTATATGACGGCGTACTTAATTACCTAATAAGATTAACCGAACACCGACTCTTGGCGAATATTTTCCGAAAGTTGTTTATTCGCGATCTTCCTTCTTATTACTACTTATATCGGGCCTCGGTCTTATATCGAGTGTTCCTACGTAACGAGTCTAACGACTGTCGACTGTATCGTATCTAATATAGCGGTATCCTCTCGTCTAGAGTATTTAGAGTATATCGGTAAACTCGACGATACGATGATAGTGGTATTGATAGCTACTGTGGTTCTAGCAGAAGATACTAACTTTCTCTTTAGATTATGGATAACCTTAAGGAGTTGCTAGACCGTTCTACCGAAAAGCTTACTCTAGCTCGATCACTCTATTGATTTACTATAATGATCGCTAATAAGTATGCTCTCTCTATAGAGTCTATCTAATGTGATATAGTACCGCTAGCTAAAAGACCGAAGGCGTTCGGGGAAAAATCTGCGCTGAAGAGAGTTCGTCCTAATTCAACACTAACGACCACCTCACGTCCTCGAGAGATGCCTACAGTGACCGACGGCGGTCTGGGTAATAATAACTTATCCGCTAGAACACCCTTACAAAGCGACGCTCGAACACAAGGTTAGCTACGCGATGTTCCCGCGCTAGGGTTAGGACGTCTATCTACGCGTGACGCATAATCCGCTCAATAGAGGAGTGACCGCAGCGACTCGGGGACTCGTGATCGCAATGATAAGGTCGGGGGCGACTAAAGTCCTAGCGAAAGAAATTACGAGTATAGAGGCGACGAGGACGGCGATGGCGGCACCGACGACGAAAACGACGACTAAGACGACGTCTATATTCAAAAGCGTCTCCAAAATGGCCTTCTACCTATCGTACCCCGTTCGGATATCAGCACCACTAGGGAGAGGCGGACACAGTTCTATCGCCGTCTACGCTCGTTAGAAGTCCCTATCCAGCGGAACAATAAGTGGGTTACCATAGGGTTCATGGCTACCGAGATCATCGAGATCACCAATTTTATATTCTCCGACCTTACCGGACCTAAGGCCGTGGAGCGTGTCGCGTCACTCGTGGAGCGTTACTCCTAAGACCGAGGTAATATACCCGATACACGAAGCTCCAAGCGCGCCGAAGAGGCCGCAGATCACCTAGATACTCCCTCCCAGCTCCAGGCCTTTTTTAAAACCTATTCTCGGGCGGCCGCCAAGAAGAATTATAACAATATCCTCGAATATGTCTATCAGCTATAGCGTGACCTCGAGTTCCTTGCCAAGCTAAATCGACTCCAAGAATTGACTAAGCGGAAGGACCCTGAAATCCTGAAGCTATTTGACAACCACAACATTAAGTTTAAGTCCGGATCGACCTTGATGAATCGACTAACCAGCTACATCTACGATACACTTAGCATCAAAAAAAATGAATTCTAGAACTTTGTTTCGGGTGTTTAGGCAACGTAGGGTCTCGTGTCCGCCGTTGGAAGTCCCGGAGTTATTATCCTTATCCCGCTATTACGTAGTCGGAAGTTCGTCTATTCCCTTACCTCTACTACCTTAGTTTTTATCTCGGCTAATAATCTCTAGGCTATATAAATGGGGTAATTAAAGAATGGCGTATATTTACGAGCTCTTTGGGTCGATTAACCTAGAATTTCGTCGACTCTATTAAATACTCGATACTACGATCCTATAACCTATTCTCGCTTATAAGAGTCTATCGATGATGGAACTCTCGTTAATTCTAGATAAGTTACTAGAGGAGTATATAGACTCGGCGTTAATGGGTATACGGGGACGAATCGCCGAAGTTGACTCTACGGATTCGGATGGATCTGACGCGGTAGATAATAATGACGGAATCGAGGAAGTATCGATAGCGTCGGCTGGATCTGATATGATCGACGAATAATGCTTCGTAACTCGTCTACCTATCTTGCGGTAGTGATATATAATAGAGTTAAGTTTTATACTTACTACGAGATTGTTAAGACGCCTAGCTCGTTGCTCGTCAACACTGGTATATTAATATGCTAGAGTCCTTTAAAGCGGCGATTGTTTGAACTTATTTTAAGGGCGTGTATGGCACAACCCTATAAAAGACGTGTCCTTCTCTTCTCGCGTCCTAGGATCCTTATACTTCTAACCTTTAACTCCCTTCCCTAAAGTACTATCCGCTAGAGAGCCCTTTTTGAGTGATATTGTTATCGTTTCTATTTTATCCTCAATAGCTTCGTCCACCTTAGGAAGGACGTCGAGATCACTAATATCCTATCGTCGTCGACCACTACGCCTAGGTGGCCAGTATCGACAAATATTCAGCCCCTATTTCGGTTCTTTCAGTAACTCGGAGTCTATCGCCTTTCGATCGATACGAAGCTCGGTAGAGACTGCACCCTTAACTATACGAGATTCGGCGAGGCTATATCGGCTAGAGAATAGGACTAGGGCCTTTCAACCACTAGTCTCTCTATGTATATCGATAGCTACCCCCTCCTCGGTCTGCCACCTTACTTAGCTAGTAAGATATAGTTAAGCACACTTTCTCTAACCATCTATAGTTTTATATCCTTGAAGACTTGTCTTATCCTATCGAGATTCCCGAGTCGCCCCTAGACTCCCCTATCTACTCCTAGTATACGGATCCTTATCGGCGCCTAGGTCCTAGCGCAGTTCTACCCCTTATCTAGCCTAAAAATAGAGAATATTTTAAGGAGGAGAAAAAAGACGGGTATATAAGGGAGACCGAAACCTTGGCCGATTATCTCTATCTAGCTATATATCCTATTGGCGATAATACTGTGATGGGGCTGAACTAGGACTACGACGACGAGGTAGGCCCCTCGCTTATCGAGTCTATGCCCGTACGGTCGAGCCTACGATAAAGAGCCTATCGGCTAGCGTCTCGTATCCTAACTTTAGGGGCTTCTCGTTCACGGCCGTCTCTCGAATTTTAGGGTCTCTATACTAACGACGATGGTCGTGACGATGGCCGTGACAATAGCCGTAACGAGAGCAGTGACGAGAGTAGTGACGAGGCCACCACCGATAATGACTCTATCGGGTCCACACTAGATAGGTCTACAATAGACGATTTCGATGTTCCCGACGTAGACGATGTCGATATTGTGATAGAAGAAATCTTCCGCCTTCTTATGGGCGATTGTGGATGTAGGCCCGAGCAATACGAGGACGACTCTATATCCTATATGGCCGATAGGTTGGATAACTACTGCGATCTCTCGGCTATATACCTCGACGAACGCGGACGGTAACGACTCGGATCGCACCCTCGAGTCGGTCTTCGTTATGACGGATTTCTATCTAACGAGGGATACGCCCGGCACGTATACCTCGTAGCCTCCACGTTGCGGTCTCTCTTCGAAGGACGTCTAGACGAGGAGACGCCGATACCGTAGGTCTGTCTTCATTCGGAAGAGACACCTCGCGCTGGGGCCAAAATTTCCTTTGACGTCGATAGCTTCCTTGGATTTCCGTCCTCGTTAGGCGCGTTGCGTAAGGGATTCCGCTTTTGTCCTAGCTACAATCTCTCGCGTGGCATCCGCAGTAGTCTACATATCAAACGCAGGGTTCTTTATTCTGGTCCGAAGGGGAAGCTGATGCAGCGGACACATTATTTTCGCGATATCCCATATATGTACCTAGGATCTATTGATGGGCTATTTGATTGCTCCCTCTATATCTTCTTCCCTCGATTGATATTAACCATCGACCATAGAGGTAAAGGGGAGCCTAGGAAGAAAAAGAGAAAGCGCTTTACCTATCTCCCCGCTGCTACGGTATAGAGGTTTGTCGACTAGGCCTTACTCCCTTGCGTTCGGAAGTATGTCGAGGAGGACTGTCTACAGCGGGTGCCCCCGTCGCAGTAGGTTAGGGAGTTAAAGGCTTAAGCTAAGGGCATCGAGCACTAGTAGCGTGTCGGCGAACGGGGTCTTAAGGTTTTATTTACCTACTATATACTATTAGACGGCCTAGAATAAGTGTGGACCGAGATGAACCGTATGTTCGACGACCCGAGATTCCGGCTTACCGAATTTTAAGATGCGTTCCTCTTAATTAATGCTAAGGGGTTTAAGTCGGATTTCAAGGTAATTGGATCGCTCTACTAGGCCATCGACCGATATCTTACCTATCTCGAGGGAATTTTCGACTTCGAGCTTATGTAATATATGGTGTACGATATCGCTCGAGAGGTGTATCCGCTGAGCCCTATACGATATCCGTTCGTGTCGACCTAGAGCGATGAAAAGGCCGTCCTCTTCTGGAAGACTTGCTGCCTACGATCTGAATATGCGAGGCTCCGTGACGGCTGCTTCGGTAGCTAATCGGGGTAGATATACCTATATTACCTATGCTTCTTACGGGATACCGCCAATATAATCGTCGAGCCTTCCGTGCGGTCGCCTACGTATCGTGGCGGATGGTATTACGGTTAGTGGTACTCGGCCTCGAAGGAGATATCTAATGTCGGGTCGCTATATACGTTTACCAACGAGGGTCTCACTGAACTGGCTATTGACGCCCGCGTGTGGGCGGCTTACGCTAAGTGGCAGGGTAATGGAGATTTACGACGTCGCGAATTTTTGCTCCGGAGCTTCGTCGGGTGTAAGCGCCGTATATACGACTCTTATTCGGACTACGCTAAGGTGGCGTTTACCACTCGCTGGGAAGGTCGGACCGCCTATGCCGTCCTCCTCCGCCTTAGGGAGATAGCTCGTCTTAGAGAAGAGGAAGGTGGGTTGAATATCATACTTAACGAGACTCCCTCGGCCGCTTAGGCCATTCGAGCCGACAGCTAGTGCCGGTTCATCTTGAACAACTACGACAAGTATATCACCGCAGTCGAAGTAGCGAGTATGACCAACCCTAACACCGGCATTAGTTTCGAGCGATCGAAGTGTATGGCCGCCCTCTTAAAATGTATCGCCCGACTGTCGAGCTGTGACCCGTCTCGCGATGCCCTCTTGTTCTACTTGGTCCGATAGTCTAGGGACGGTCAGGTCTAGGGTCTCGGCATCTAAGATGCAATCGTAGAATACGGCTACGGATGGCTTCGACCTATTATCGACTGGGAGGCGTTAATGTTCAAGGTTGATGTGAGCTCGGAGGTTGTCCGTGGCGACCGTAATCTATCTCGGTGGTATGTACGTAGTGGCCAGCTCCTCCAAGATACGGATAACTCCCTATAGCTATGCTTTACCGCTCTGTAAGATCCCTCTTCCGTATATGCCGCCCGATACGAAGCGCTTCTCCTCGTCGCCTATCTCTGTCTACGTGAGTATCGCCGAGATATTGTAAAGGCGATTAAGAAGGAATTTCTATAACCTAAAGATGATGACTTTAATACCGATAATATACGATTTAGTTACGATGGTCTGTCTAATATCCTGATTAATTAATCTAAACTGATCTGGAGTAATAAGACGGGTATAAAGACTCCTAAAGATCTGTTCTAGTGGATATGGGGGGTCTACGAAGGACGTAAACGTAAGTACTTCTAGTAAAAGCCCTTTAGGATTATGCAAGACAAGGTCTACGATACCTTGGCAGCGGGATAACCTGGCCTCCTCGAGCAATGGACCAACCTTCTTAAGCTTGAGTTTTTCCGATATTATTGGGTCGTTTCTTACCTCGACACGAATGGTACCTTTATTGCCACCGTAAAGACGACTGGAGCCCGTTAGTGGTGGTCGGTTATGACCGATAGGATATATGTAGGTACGAGTTGGGGCCGACGAGACAGAATGAGAGGGTCCCCGCCGGACTACTCTACGACCTTGGATATAGATACGGATGATCTAAAGGCCTTCTTCTCCGGGCTTAGTTCGGAGCGATATAGAGACGGAACGATTCTATAGGGAGTAGGGATACGAGGGACAATTTTCAATGCTATGAACGAACTTTTGTCATTATTAAGTCTTATCGCTTTACATTAGTATATTAGTATACTAGGCTACTAAGGATGTAGTACACCGTATATAGTACGTAGTATATAGCACTATATATGTAGTATAAGTACGTAGCGAGCATTAAATACTAAGCACGCAGTATACATTATTATTATATATATAGAACTAAGTATATATCGAATATATAGCACTAGGTACGTAGTATATAGTATATAGCACGACGTATACAGTATTATATATATAGCATCGAGTATATAGCGAGTATATAGTATTAAGTACGTAGTATATAATATGCTTTTAAGGATGTAGTATATAGGATACAATACGTAGCATATAATACGAAGCGATCTTCGGGCCTAAGTCCATTATATTAATATGGTAGACTTATCGATAAGCTTCTACCCTCGATAAGCTTAGGGCTAAGTAAGTGTACCGAGGCCTACGGCTCTCGACGTTATTATTGTAGAAATCTGCTTTCTGCTCTCGATGCGTCGCTCCTTAAGTGCTTTCCTCTAGAATATGAAGCCTCTAACCTTCTTTAAGACGGGCTCGGCTGCGTTATTCTCTATTATGGTTATATGGTCGGTGGATATCGAAGCGTCAACGGTCGATCCTAACTTAGGTTAGTATACGACCTGAATACATGGAGGAATGGCATAAGGCTTCTCGAAACGGACATTGTCGAGATGGATCGAGTTGGTCGGTGGACGGCTCGTCTCGTAGCTTAGTTTGACGCCGTAGAGGCCGGTCTCCTTGTCCTAGACGACACCAATCTGAGTGGTTTTGGCAGCGTTCTTGCCTAGATCAATAACCGCATTCGGCTCGTTGACGATTTTTATTCCCTCTTTGTTGATTAGGCCTTTATGCTTGTCCGCCATCTTGTCCGGAAATATAATCACTATCCCGAAGCGCGAGATTTGGGGCGTAACCCAGTCGACTCCTTCGACGGTTAAGATATCGGTAGCCTCGTTAAACTTGGGCGCATCGAGACTGGATACGAAGTACCTAAATCCTTCTATCTATCACTTACGAATTTAAGCCTCCTTCTACAAGGTCGATAAGAAGGCTAGCTAAAGGTCCGTATCCACCACATTTCTTTGTAAGCTAATACACCATTTAGCTATCTCTTCCTTGATTTATCCTGGTTTCATCGTGACGGTGATTGGGGTTAAGAGAGTAATAGCCTGCGACCTCTCGTTAGTACCTAGGTAACTAACCCGTAAAGAAGTTTACTTTCCCTCGAGGTAAGAAGTAGTGTAGGAGATCTAATTGAGATTCTACGATAAAGCTATCCTTTAATGATGCTATTTCAAAAGCACCGGTGACGAGGAGATTAGGACCGAATAATTTCTATACGTGTATTGTTTAAACCCTAGTATACTAATATAGGCCGCCAAGACTACGTAAGGTTAAAGATATATCTCCCTCGCGGTTAAAGTACTACGGGAAAGTCTTGGCATAACTCTTTAACTAAAATATATCTAGAAGGATAGCCTAGAGATAATTTAGTTAAGATTTTAGTTAAAGCCTTTAGTTAAGCATTTAGTTGAAGACCTTAACTAGATTCCGTTTTTATTTCTCTCTGAGATTTTACGAGAACTTCTTAAAACTAATGAGCTTTTGTTCCTTCCAATGCATTCTAGGTAGCTTCTAAGACTGATATTGAATAGAAAGTAAAGAGTATCTATCTCTATAAGGATATCGATAGGAAGTATAGTAAAATAGGAGTACTTTAACCCTAAGTATATCGAAACGAAGTATATTGATTAGAAGCATATTAATTAGAAGTACGTTAGGAGCACGTTGAGAGGAGGTATATCGAAGGGAGGTATAGGTTAATAGAACTACGTTAAGAAGGAAGTACGTTAAAAAGAAGGACGTCGAAGGGGAAGCCCGTCGAAAGGGAAGCACGTTAAGAAGGAAGCGCGTCGAAAGGGAAGCACGTTGAGAAGGAAGCACGTCGAAAGGGAAGCACGTTGAGAAGGAAGCACGACGAAAGGGAAGCACGTT
>NW_013562483.1:0-1212 GCF_000835505.1 Exophiala xenobiotica
AAAAAAAATATGTTACTAATTAGACTAAATTAGATTTTATTTTAGTGTAAAATATCTGTAGTAAAAATTTTTTTATAATTATATTTTTATGTTATTATTATCTTTGGTTTTAATACCTCTTTTAGGTATATTTTTAATTTTTACATATTCTTCTTATGATTTACATGAAAATACAAAAGTATTAAAAATATTGGGACTTACTGTAACAATAGTAGATTTAATTATATCTTTAATAATCTGATTATTATTTGACAATAGTAGTAAACACTTTCAATTTGTACAAGAACATTATATTATAGGATATTACGATTTTTATTTAGGTATAGATGGTTTATCTATATATTTTATATTATTAACAACATTTATAATGCCAATATCAATAATATCTAACTGAAAATCTATAGACAATAAAATAAAATATTTTTTAATAATTATTTTATTATTAGAAACATTACTATTAATGATATTTTTAGTATTAGATATATTATTATTTTATATTTTTTTTGAAAGTATTTTAGCCCCTTTATTTATATTGATAGGTTTATTTGGTTCAAGTGCAAGAATAAGAGCAAGTTTTTATTTTTTCTTATATACATTTTTAGGTTCATTATTTATGTTATTATCGATTATAACAATGCAATCTTTAATAGGATGTACAGATTTTAATGTTTTATCAAAAACAAATTTTGTATATTTAACACAATTATTTATGTTTATTGGTATATTTATAGCTTTTGCTGTTAAAACACCAACCATATATTTAAATAGTTGATTGTTAAAAGCTCATGTTGAATCACCCTTGTCTGGTAGTATAATTTTAGCCGCTATAGTTTTAAAATTAAGTCTATATGGTATATTTAGATTGATTTTACCTTTAGTACCTAAAGCTTTTTTATATTATACATACATTGTATTCCTTATAGGTATATTAACTATAATATATGCTAGTTTAAGTACACTTAGAACTATAGATGTCAAAGAATTAATAGCTTATTCATCTGTTTCTCATGCAGCTGTTTATTTAGCAGGTGTATTTAGTAATACTATACAAGGTATACAAGGTGGTATATCTTTAGGTTTAGCTCATGGTTTTGTATCTTCTGGTTTATTTATTTCTGCTGGAGGTGTATTATATGATAGATCTGGTACTAGATTAATTACTTATTATAGAGGTATTGCACAAATAATGCCAATATTTTCTATATTTTTTTT
>NW_013562482.1:0-1096 GCF_000835505.1 Exophiala xenobiotica
AAAAAAAAGCGAATATAAAGAACCAAAAATAAGTAAAGGATCTGAACCTTTATAGGAGTGACCATAGCACAACATTCTACCATTAAATTAACTTATTGAATATAAATAATTGTACAATAGAGCTTTTAATTAAGTTAATACTTACTAAATAAAAAAGATAAATTGTATATGAAAACATAAAAACTTTAAATTTATGGATATATTTATAACAGGAATATTATTATTATAATAATATTCTTAAAATTACAAAAAATAATAATAAAAGATATTTAAAATTTATTATTATTAAAAGTTTACCAATCTTTAATAATAAGACTTTAAGGATTAACTATTGTATTTACACGCATAGTTTGACCATTTCTTGCGTTAAGATTACGCAAAAAATTTTCGTGTAATTCATTTACTCTATTTAAATCTGCCAATACTGAAATACGATCACTATTTTGACCGGCTCAATATATTTTAGGCCGGTTGTGAGGACCAAAATCTTTTCCGTTAGAAAATCCTCCTAACACACGACAAGTATACTCACTATAACCATATTTTGAACCAAAATATTTGATAGATAAAGCATCGTCGTATGTAATAGCTAATCTTGGGTTATCATGATTCATTAATTTATAAATTGCGTTTAAAAAATCCCTATGATAATTTCTATTTACATCATTTAAATAAACTCAATAATGTGCAGTAGCATCATATAATAATCCTTGTTTACCACCAGCCTGAAAAGAATCTTCAAGTCTACAGCCTCCATCCAAGTAGACTGTATCTAAGATAGGAAAACCTAAAAATAGTTTTATAGCATCAATAATATTTATTATGTCTAAACAATATATAAAATTAAAAATTAAAGAAGTAAATCTTTTAATTAAAGATTTCTCATCTTTAATATTATCATAGTTTATAGCAATTAAAAAAAGCATATTAATCAATTTTCTTATTAAAAAAATAAAAATTGCTGAATACATGTTACCCCCACATAATGAGATAAAACAAAAAAAACATAGAAATAAATTAAAAAATATAATAAATAAACTACAAATTAAAAAAATAATGATTTTTTCAAATTTACAATTTTCAACTATTTTTTTTT
>NW_013562481.1:0-1091 GCF_000835505.1 Exophiala xenobiotica
CTTGTTGTTGTGAATCTTGTTGTTGTGAATCTTGTTGTTGTGAAGATACTCAAACATTAGGATCTATTTGTGATAATATTGGACTATTTAATATATTAACATTATCACCAGCATTTAATACATTTCTTTGTGATGCATTTTCTTGAGGTGGAAGTGGAGGTGGACCTTGTTGTTGTGAACCTTCTCCCTGTGAAATTTCGTCAAACTTACGTTTATTAGATTTTGGAATTTCAGGAGCAGGACCGTACAAATCTGAATCTTCAGATTCCTCACTTCTATATTCAGGAATGTTTTGGAGATCAATGTCAGATTCTGATTCCACCTTTATATTTGGAGATTCAGATTTTGATCCCTCACTTTTATATTCAGGAATGTTTTGAAGATCAATTTCAGATTCTGATCTCTCATTTATATTTGCAGATTCAGAATCTGAATCTTCAAAGGGATTAAAATCTGAATGTTCCGATTGTTCTAATATAGCCTCATCTTCTAATGATCTATCTTCTAATGGTCTATTTTCTTTATTTATTATTTCTTCTAATTCTAAGTTACGTGTTCTCAAATATTCTTCACGTTCTGCCATTAATTCAGATCTTCTTTTTAAATTAATTTCCACATCTCTCTTAAAGCCTTGAGACATTTCATTATCATAAGGTTTAAAGCTATTATCCTCTAGCTTTTTATCCATTTCTTTTATAAGCCTATCCTCATTGTTAATAACAGCGTTATCATTAGCTATTGTTTCTTTTTCTATAACTGGTGCAAGAGTCTTTCCTCCTGATACTTTTTCTAAATCTGCATTTTTATCAGATTTTTCCTTTTGAAAATCATTATGTTTTACATGTTCTACTGTCATATCCATGTGTAAATCTCGTCCACCATATCATCCTATGCTTGTATAATCACGGAAAATAGCCTGTGCTGATCTATGTAATTCCTCAAGATTATTCTTAAGTTTTTCCTGCACCAATTCTGTTTCCTGTGTGTTGTTAGTATCATTTGTTTTATTATTAGTATCATTTGTTTTATTGTTAGTAGTATTGGGTAGCTGTTGCATAATTAATAAATATTTGCACGTCATTAAAAAAAAA
>NW_013562480.1:0-1041 GCF_000835505.1 Exophiala xenobiotica
TTTTTTTTTGATACTTTTAATGGGTTTTTTACTATATATTTAGATATTATTATTATTTTATCTATATTATCTGGTATATTTATAATAATTAGTAAAAATCCTATAGTTTCTGTTTTACATTTAATAATGTTATTTTCTTCTGTTTCTTGCTATTTAATTTTTTTAGGAATTAAATTTATTGGTTTATCTTATTTATTAGTATATGTTGGAGCTGTATCAATATTATTTTTATTTATTTTAATGCTAATAAATATTAGAGTTTCAGAATTAATAAGTAATACTAATAATAATATACCTTTAGCTATTTTAGCTATTTTAGCTATTTTTATTCCATATAATAATTTATCTACTGAAACAAAAACTAATTTTAACTTTGATAATCTTAAAATATTCTTTATTTCATCTAATAATTGAGACAGTAATTTAGTAGATGTTACTGATATTACTAGTATTGGAAATGTTATGTATACTAATTATTCTATATGATTAATAATTACTTCTATAATTTTATTATTAGCCATGGTTGGATCAATAGTCATAACTATTAAGCAAAAATATTAATAACTATAAAATAATATTATTTATAGGGGCTTTAGTTTAAGGGTAAAACATACGACTTTTAATCGTATTCATGGGGGTTCAAATCCCTTAGGCCTTAAAAAGATGTAAAGATACATTATAATATACAATAAAAGGAGAGTTCCTTTATTGGTAAGAAGGGTTGAGCTGTAAACTCAATAGTAATATGCTTTTAAGAGTTCGAATCTCTTGTCTCCTATTTCTTACTAGCTCAATGGTAGAGCAATATACTTCTAATATATTAATCTAAGTTCAAATCTTAGGTAAGACAAAGCCAGGATAGTTTAATAGGTTAGAACTTTAATTTCATGCATTAAGAATGAGAATTCAAGTTTCTCTTCTGGCTTCTCAAATCTACACGGGCTAGAGCCTGGCTGGTTTGGCGCCTCATTTGGGTTGAGGATCTTCTATGTTCGAATCATGGTGGCCCGAACCTTAATTAATATTAATTAATATATATAT